>NC_069118.1:41325708-41635865 GCF_025612915.1 Magallana angulata | reverse complement strand
AAACAATATGTTTCCCTATTGTATATGGAGGTTGAAACTATGCAGAAACTTCAAGTTTCAGTAAGTTTCCGTCGCGGAAACCATTTGTAAACAATATGTATCCCAAACGTATATGGAGATTGAAACTATGCAGAAACTTCAAGTTTCAGTAAGTTTCCGTTGCGGAAACCATTTGGATTCATGGACAGCCTAAGTTTCAGCACTGCGGAAACTTAATGAAACTTGAAGTTTCCGTGCTGAAACCTGTCGGAAACTTAAAGTAACCTTAAGTTTCCACAGAGTTTCCAAAGGGTTTCCGCAGCGCTGAAACCAGATATTTCATCCAGTGTTTGTTGGTTGCAGTTATTGCAGTAAAACTGACAGTTCTTCTTACAGTCTTCAGTACCACACACTAAATAATGCTGGGCGTCAGGTGGTATTTGGGATTCAGATAATGCCATCTTCAATGAGACAAGTACATGTACATGTAAGTGTAGGAAATAGTATTGTCCGGTTTTCGACTTATCAGTATGTCAATACTATATTCGACAAAATGTCCACAAAAATGGATGAAAAAAAATTAAAGATCATATTTATTAATTATGTCTTATGATAATAGAACTTGACAGAGAAATACGTAGTATTCAAAGTTAACAATCTCAACTTTTCATGTTTCAATACACAATTGAAAAATGTAGGGCGAGTTTGATTGTCGCGCATTGATGAAGTTTTCCGGTCAATTTTTTCTTTAATACGCCGATCAATAGAAAAATTATTATCTTCATTTCTTAAATATATACAATTATTTCAACTTACCGTTTTTGTGTATCAATGTCACCTTTAAGTTATTTCAGCCATTATTGTGTGGATGACACCCGCACAGAGATTAGATAATGTGTATACGAGGCTTATTTTATTTACTTTCTGGTTGTGGCGTACATTTAAACCTACGCATAAACAAGATTATCAGATCAGAAAAACAAATTGCAGCTGCCTCGCACTGATCCTGAAAGTCTGATTTTCAGTCAAAACAATGTGTATTGCCTCATGAAAACGTTTATTTCAAATAGCTTCTATGCGGCTGTTCCAATGACCTCCCAACTCATTTGCACTGCGTGTTCCTGATGTCATTACATCAGGCATATCGAAGCCCAGATTTTTTCTTCTAATAAAATGGTATCATAATTGATGGATCTCAGTGTATCATAATGCATGTTTAATGTGTCAACATTAGCCCCCCCCCCCCCCCCCCCCACATTTTTTGCAAAGTTATACCTAATCATTACAAACATAGCATGATAGAGGGTTCAGCCCCCCCCCCCCCCCAAAAAAAAAAAAAAAAAAAAAAAACTTTTTCTCGCAGGAAAGATTATTGTTCCTAAATTTACCTTGAAAGGTTGAGAAGTTGGATTCAGAAGCATACTAGCCCCCCCCCCCCCCCACACTTTTTCTCGCAGGAAAGATTATTCTTCCTAAATTTACCTTGAAAGATTGAGGAGTTGGATTCAGAAGCATACTAGAACCCCCCCCCCCCCCCCCCCACGGATTAGGAATTTCATGATTCCGGAAAAAAAAGATTGGGTAAGTATTTTTTTTTTTCTTTCGGAAGTATAGGTATACTCCCCCCCCCCTCCCCCCTCCCCTCCCCACGGATTAGGATTTCCATGATTTTGGGAATTACTTTTTTCTTAATATTTCTGAGGATTAGTCTAGCCCCCCACTTTCAATTTGCTTCCGACGCCAGTGGTAATCATGATTTTGAAAAAGAAATAGGCAGGTCTGACTGGCGGAAAGTAGGAAGGGGATGAGGAAAAGATGGTGCAACAAGTTGTAACATTTTGTCTACTTTGGTAGGACGAGATTTACATGATTATCATTATCAAAAAATATCATCAGTTTTGGCCGGGATTAAAGTAAAGGTACTGCATGGAATATTTACTTAAGGACCTGGAGGAACTAAACTAATCTCAGCGAGATAAGTCGAGATTGAAAAATTTGTTGACTGACGTCTATTCCGAATCTCAGAGGAACCATACATGTACTAAAACACGCCTGCCGGGGAAAACATGCCTGTCGAGAATATCTAGACGCCTGTCGTTTATCTAATGGATAATTTTATATTTTCTTCGATATTTTATTTTACTTTAACAAATTAATGATCACAGATTTTTTTTTCATTTTGTATTAAAAACTTAGTAAAAATGTTCAATGTTGGTAAAGATAGATAACTCTTACGTAGAATTTATACTCCTGCCGAGGTCTCCCCTTTAAAGCTTGCCCGAGTTTTGTTATTTAGTAACAAAACATAATATTTTGATTATTATGCCTGTCACCGAAGCATCTATGATAAAATATACAGGGACAGATTCATGAACAAGTCTATAAGATAAGCTACAGGAATATACACGTTTACGCTTTTACGCTTGTCGAATACCCATATTAATTAATGCATGATATAGTTTTTAAATATATATTTTTTTCAATCAACAGTATACATGATCAGAGAATTATAATTCAATAAAAACTATTGTGTGTTTCAAAGAGGAATGCAACTAATTATCATCATAACTATTTCGGTTGACGCAAAAATGGGTGATCTTGTTTATTTCAAATAATTCAATAACTTAACCAAGTAAACGAATTGAGACATAACAATAATGTTTTTATAATCATATTAAAACGCAATTAGAATCATGTGTGCATCCAGAATTTTTTTTCAAAGGGGGGGGGGAGGGTATTCTGTTGTTCGTTAGTGTTTTTTTGGGGGGGGGGGTGGGGGGTCGAGGCATATTCGTATTTTTTTTCGGGGGGGGGGGGGGGTGGGTCAACTGTTCTGGTACATGTATTTTTCAATAGAAATATATGTAGAGAAAAATATCAAGCAAAAAGGATTTAATGTGTAGGAAAATAAATGATATAACATGTATTAATAACACGTCTTTGCCAATAAATCATTCAATTGCAAACAGATAGACAGCTTTTGTTATTTTTGTGGCGAGACGGTTAGTGGTGACTACAACATTCATGCTTATTCTTGATGTTCGACATCTGAACGTGGTGGTTTTTTCGGTTTTAATTGATTTCATATTTAAGTCCAAATTTTCCGAGTCATAAAGAACACAATAATCCATGAAGATCGGTTGTCTTTGAACATGTTGATGGTCATTCCGACCTTGTAAGCAGTCATACTGAACATAATTAATCTTAGGTCGAGAAACGTTTTGATTAAAAGGAAAGAATAATGCATGCATCCATTCGTTATTATTATTGATTCTTCAATATACATGTACTAATATATAACTGAAATATGCTGATATTTTTCATACGTCATTCAATATCATTCACTTTACTATCCCTTAAACGGTTACATGCAATGTTTTGTACCATTGTCACAATCTAATCACGCACATGTGCATTTATGTATTTTTATCTCATTTCATTACAAATTATGTAATGATTACAAAATAACTTTCTCATTATTTTCTTTTATATATAGTATTTAGGACGAGTGGGGGCTGGGGCTGCGTCTTATAAGATAACTAGTGATCATTGCTCTACAGATAAATGTGCATACACGTGCTAATTTCTTGTATGTTAGGTGTGAATTGAATGGTTTTTTGTCGCTAAAGAAGTTTTTGTTGTTCTATAATAATCTAAATGTATGTCAAAACGTTTCTGATACTAAAGTAATCTGTCTAATGTCAGAAGGTCAGTAGGCAACTGCGTACTCTTAGGTAAGTTGTGCATAGCCTTTTTCGACAATTGCCAACAATAAATCACTAAATATCTGCAAATTCTTGATCACAGAGTAGTGCTAAGGAAATTATTCTATATATAGAATAATATGGAATATAACTTGGAGAAACCCTATATACATTAATATTAAAGGCACAATTTCTGAAGGATCAGCAAATGTCTGATGTGCTCGGGTGCTTGTGAATCTAAATCATTATAATTACAGAACAGGATTCAAGTAACTTTAGATACAAAAAGATATTTAAGAAAATTTAAATGGTTAAAAAAATGGCGAAAACTCGAAATTCGGAACCGTTATTGGGCATGTGTTTTGCTTCCGGATTAAATGATAACGGTTATACCCGATGTAGATCGAAAAGCAGTTACATTTCATCAAAAGGCAAAGACTCGAAGAAAAAGGAACACACGGGCAGCGGTGGACAAAAACGAATCAATGGCAGACACTCGAAGAAAGACGAAAAGGCAAAAAGTTGTATCAAAGGAAACCCAACTGAAAAGAGAAGGGTGCATATATTAAAGAAACCCCAGATGTTGCTACAGAATCGGAAAAATCGCCACCGCCATCGAACCCACAGCTGACTCAGAGGTTTGTTTTACCTGAAAAATCCTCAAAACCGCCGTGCGGTAATTTGTTACGTGACCTCAGAAGGGGGTCTGATAGCCGGGTGCAGACTAACTATCTAGTGGATTACAGAAAACGTCTTCGGCAATTGTCGGTTTAACTCCTTAATTGTAGTATAATTGTCTTGAATGTAAAATATGTGTGTAATGCATACAGTGTATGAGATGATAAAAACAAAACTATTATAACTTGAATTATATAACCTTTACGCTTATATGTTTGCTTCTGGTAGATATGACAGTGCTTGAACTACTAGAATTTGGGTAATATCAAAGCATGTGAATGTTTCGCGTTACGCGTAAATGACGTTTTTCTTTTCTGTTGCGTGAAACTAATTTGAAATATAAAAAAAAATTATATACTTGATTATTTCGAAATGAAATAGCAATATATTTTCATATATTGGTACATGTATATTTTGAAGGACCCTTGAATGTTTAAGTTATTTGGTAGATTTTTATGTTTTTAGAGCCAATTAATCTCGCTTTTAAAAATCAAGCCATCGAAAGGATAAAAACAAGACTTTTGAAGAAAATAAATAAGATTTTTTCGTAAGCAGTTCATTATTATTATGTTTAACAGATTTTAACAATGCATGGAAATATTATTGTTTTTTTTTTAGATAATAAAAAAAAAAAATCATGTTGATAATTGATTATGACCTTTTTGACCAGTTGTTTACTCTTTAATATTTAATCCATCTTTCCATCTCTGTTTTTCTGAATGTTGTCATTCCATTAAATTGCAACTCGCTGATCTCTTATTAGGTACATGTACATATACATGTAACTGATAGTATGTATACCCTAGTCTAATTAGAATAAGGCTGTAATACGAATTTTCAGAGTGATGGAAATACTTGTTAGTGTTAATTTGGTTTTGGGAAGCAATTGTGTTTTTATTTTTAACAAAAAATGAATACGTCAGAGATATCCAGATTGTGTTATACATTTGTTTTATTTTATAAACAATGATTGTAAAGAAGAGGGGGGAATAAGATGGCGCAACTGCCCATTTGGTTTAGTCGTAAAATACAATTTCAAATTTAACAGGTTTTTTTCAATTAAACATATTTTATATGTTGTGATACAAGTTTACAAAAGGGTAATTTCTAACTATATTCAGTTTGAAATATTTCAAAAAAAACAATAAAAAAAAAATAATAAATCGTAAAGTTTTGGTAGTATCGAACCCACAACCTAAAAAACTATATTCTATAAATTTACTTAATGTCTGCTGATCTAACCACTGGGCCATTTCATTCACAACAAAGTGCGTTGTTTAAATGCTTTATGAGACGTTGGCCACGAATTTATGGACTTCTAGTATTATTCTAAAACGTTCAAAAGTTGGGCAACAAAATGACATTTTTAAAGTAAAGTGGGTCATCCCTCCACATTTTTGTTGATTAAAATCGGTTTAAATTTCATTAAACCCCATTTAGTCTATGACAAAAATATGGAGCTCAGACCCAATTTGTAAAAGAAAACATTGAAGGTATAAAAATGACACTATTTGGAGGTTTTGACACGCATACGCTGTTGAATCAACCTATTTGAAGTATTTAAAATTAAATACTTAAGGGTTACAAACCGATGTAACGTTGAATATACATTGTTTTTAATTATTTTTGTAAAAATATCAGATTAAATGATATTTTAATTTTGCAGTATCTAATTATTCCTCACATGGGCATTTTACACGCCTTATTCACCCATCTTCTTTTTGTTCTGCAAATGATGGATGTCCATCTTGTATATCACTAGGCTTCGTTGAAATCAATAGATATGGTAATTATACCCCATAGTAGTAAAACCCCAGTACTTACAAAATTTGTGTAACCCCCCCCCCTTCCATCTTCTCTAGACTGAAATATGACACATTGTCGTGTGTCTAGTTTACTTTTCTACACATGTATCTTTTATAAACACATATTGGATCAAATTAGAATTTAATCACAAAATAAATTCCCATTTTACTGCAGCTGTTTTCATTTCATTGGTTTGAATATGTTTGCATAGGAGATTTGCTTGAAGCTGGGATGTCCGACCAACAGCGGAGTTCAGCTTCTCTGCCCCGTTAGCAGTGTGTGTGAAACCGAAAGTCTCGAGAATGATTTTGATTATTTCTAAATCATGTCGAAGTTAAATATTTCCTGGTTAATGCTCATATAATAAATAGATAGTCGACATAAGATAATACTATGTGCAATAGACAAAAAACTTCAAAGAAATGCAAATATTTTTTTTAGCCGTAATTGAAGTTATTTGACACTATTCATCATGTAATAAATATTATCAGGGTTTCTTTCTCAGTGGTTACATCTAGCTTTCCCTACTGACACTCATTTCGTTGGGATTTTGTAAATTTACCATGAAAAATATGCTTGTTTTCATATGTTTGTATTGTGGTTCTAAAACAAAAGTTACATTCAATGTTTTCAAATTTTATTTTTGTACTTTCTTTAAAGAAAACAAAATCCAAAATACAGTGCATTAAATTATATTATGATTACATGTATAAGCTTTTTTTCATTTATAAAAATAGGCCACAAAAGTTGAAATAAAATTGTACTCAGGAAAATTCAGTTTAAATGTATATTGTACATGCAGAGGCGGGTGGTTTGGCGGCGGGGGGGGGGGGGGGGGGTGTCCAATCGTTGAAAATCAATACGTGAAAAAATCAATGTTACTAAACCTTTAATTGAAAACAAAAACTAATTGATTATTTTTCGTGAGTAAAATTCAACAAAAATGTATCAAGTCAATATTTATTTCGAAAACAAAGTGCACATGCATTATGGCAAGTCTTAACAATGTTTATTAACCCATTGCTGAGCGTTAAAATTTGGTTTTGCATGCATGGTTAAGATATTTTGCATAATTTCTAGCTTGTATAAAACAATTTTCTAGCAATGAAAAACATGCTTCTTTGCTTAATAGAAAAGGTCACTATTCTGTCTAACCGTGAAATAGTTTCCGTGCTATCTGCCCATGGTGAATAGTCATCACAACTATTCACCGCAATCGCAACTTCTCGGGCATTTCCGGCAGAGCTTGGACAAATCTTTTTTCCGAGCTGTGCCGGAAAATGCATGTCTGCCGGCAGAGCTCGGAAAAAAGATTTTTCCGAGCTCTGCCGGACAGGCCCGAGAAGTTGCGATTGCTATTCACCGGTGGCATTCGATTTCCCTTGATCTTTTTTTAAAACTCGGAACACATTTGATGTAATTGCTAGCGCTCTCGAGCGCTAGCAACGTTAGTCCTTTTCACTGGAATACGCATGCTCGACTCCATAGTAGGGGATTCTGGGAATACTGTACTACAGTAGATAAACTGTACCATTTTTATTTCGTTTTATCATCTTCACCTGAAGTTTTGTGTTTTATCGTTAATGTCAAAAAGTAACAGTAGCTTCGGTCTTATAATGCAAAGTTATTTTAAATATTAAAATAAATAACATGTAGATAGCTTTATCTTAAATTCCTTCAAGTTCGGAAGACAACTTCGGATATGTTTTTCGAGCTTGCCAGAAAGGCCCGAGAAGATACGATTGCTACAAAACAGTACCAATTGTTCCTAAAAAAAATTCAACTCTAAATTGAAATTACAGGAGATACATTATGATTAAGGCACAGCTAATGAGCTATGTCATTGCCGATGTGTAGCCCACTCTAGATTCACAATTTCAAATTGAGACCCCACTCCAGCACGATTCAAGTACACCACTGTGCCTTTCTATTGTTAATAAATCGATTCAGAAATTTAAACCAATGTTCTAGAGATTTGCTTCTGTGTTTTATGATGGCTACAGCGCTAGCTCACCAATCTTTTTTAAAAGATATGCTTGTCTGATCGCTACATTAATAAAATTCAAAGTCCAATAACTGAAACCCTTTAAAAATTACGGTATCCACATAATTTCCGATTCTTGGAAACATTTGAACAATTTTTGTGTTTCATGCGAGTATGAAGTTGATTAGCATTGCAGAAAAAATAGAAAACTTGCGTATGCGAGTAAAGTATTTTTCTTTCTGCAATGCTGTCAACAAAAGCAAATATAACGATATTAGTATATACGTGTATTAGTAATATTTTACATCCGCCTCAATTAAAAAATTAATTATCCATAAAGATTAATATATCTATTAAAAATTCGAAGGGCTATATGATATATTTGAACACGCTCCGATGAAAATTATCACGGTGACCTCATAATATTCAAAGAATATTACTTATATTTATATCATTTCCAAGAAGATGGGCGAATAACTTAAGGCGTGTAAAATGCCCATAAGAGGAATGATTAGAGACTGCAAAATTGAAATATCATTAAATATCATGCAGCGCAGTCAGCGCATACCGTTTTTCGGTTATGCTATAAGACACGCCGATTTTGTGTCACTCATCTTTTTGGAAGTTATTGGGCTATAGGCTTATTCAAAATTAATTCGTTATGTTAACGCAGAAAATGTAAATATATAAGCGTAATAAGTTTAGATATATCATGTATGTCCCAAAGAAAGAGGGGGTTGCAGACCCCCCCACCCCCCCATCTTTTTTGATCAGCCAATATTATATCGATGTATTTCACTTGTTTGGGAGTAGTGGCTTCAGATGTAGACATACTCTGTGTACATCAGCCTGGTGCAATCTTAAATCAAGATATTTTCAACATGCAAGACTTATATATGTGAAATTGTCACGGGATGGGAAAAATAATGACGAACCAGACCGGGATTCAAACCCGAGCTCCCCTTGATTTTCTAGTCATGTGCTCTAACCAACTGAGCTATCTGGCGCCCTCATTCGAACCGATCTGTCTGTTACATTTCTCCACTTTATTGACCTTCGCCCAAAAAGATCACCCCAGGCGCTTTCCCTTGGCAAGAGTTCAGCAATCAGTTCCAGTGGTTGGTCTCGGCAACAAATATTAAAGGATTGGAGAAATAATGGCGGACTACAGCGGGATTCAAACCGGAGCCTCTTGAATCTCTAGTCAAGTGATCTACATTGCACCAACTGAACAAATATGGCGCCCGGTATTCGAACCTGTCTGACCGTCCCAAAATGATTGTTTATTTGTGTTAAATTATAAATCTGTGGATTATATTGAATACAATTTACAATGGTAATTTATGTAATTTTTAACTCAGATGATACATAGTTGTGTATTTCAGGTATTACTTATAGCATGTCTGTTACGTGATCGCAACTACGAAAATATGTTCTAGTTGTACCTGTAAATCATATAATTTATCCACATGACGTTACTGCACGTGATGAACATGCACATTTTAAAACTTGTTAAACCCATTGAGAATACTTTTATATTGCATAAATCATAAACAATAAATAAGATTATTGGATGTAATTTTTGTCAAATTTAATACAATGCTAGTAATATTGATCTAAAAAGAATATCATACTATATTATACATATTTTACCAACTATTAAGTTCAATCAAAGTCAGTCATTTATACAAATATATACACTGTTCACTTTAGATACTTATACACTTTCACTATGTTGTCAAGTTCTCTAACCCACATATATTGTTCATCATCCATACACACACTACGGGGATATATGTTTACCACTCCTTGTTGTGGTGCGAGTAGTAATTATTATCATTTCATTATTATTAATTCATTAATGAAAATTATAAACATGCCAGGCTACATGAATGTTTACATGTATTTCTATGTACACTGTATATACCAGTAATAGTATACTATTACAGTGTTGTTACATTGTCTCACAACACACACACAGTACCTAATTATTGTATGGATATATAATGATCACTTTAGATACTTGTACACTCTCACTGTATTGGTGAGTTCTTGTCCCACCCAGAGATTGTTCTCATCATCCACACACACACTATAAGGATCCTCTGCCAATTGTTGTGATGTGAGTAGTAGAGACAAGAACTGACCGTCCTGATCCAGGAGATGAACTGTGTCACTGATAGCCTCACACACCAGGATGTGACCGAGTACATCAGTACATATTCCATAGGGATTAAACTCTGACCCCTGACCTGTGTAGGAGAATCTGTGTTGTCCTGATTTATCCACCACCACTACAGTATGAATGTCTGATACACAGATATCACCATTTATGTTTTCTGTGATGTAGTGTGGATAACTATACAGTCCCTGTCCTCCATTATCTCTCTGTATGTTCTGTATTTCTGTCCCTGTCTTGTTATACCTGATGACTTTAGAGGGCTCTCCATCCTTTACCATCCCCACCAGTATGTCCCCGTTGATGTGGGAGGAGTGTATACTGAGTGGTTTCCAGTCTCCTGTTTTAATGAATTCAGTGATTGTATTATTCGGTGTTATCCTATTGATGACTTTGTTGTATCTGTCTGCATAGATCAGATCTCCGTCCTGTGTGACTGTGTGGCAGCCAAATCCAGCACTGGTTCGTATCTTCTGTAGCTGATTCCCCTGTAGATCTGTTTGGACAAGGTTACCATCACCATCACTGACCCAGAGTCTGCCTGATTTACCCAGTGATATATGATATACATAATCAACACCTTTTACTGTGTACTCCCTGACCTTGGTGACAGAGGAAGACAGAGACAGTGTTTGTTTCACGTCAGATTTCTCTCTGTCTTGTTTCCTCTGTTTCCCTGTAGGTTTCAACTGTGTAGAGGCAGTCTCCATGGGCTTTATTTTTCTGTTCTCTGGTTTAGTGTTTGGAACAGTTATTCTACCCAGTAGTTTGGCGACATCTTCCTTGCTGTGTTGACCAACAGTAAATATGGGTGGGACTGGTTTGGATGTCTCTGGTATTGGTTTTATCAGTATTTTTTCAGATTTGAGAGCAAATGTTAAATTGTTAATGTCCGAGGGAGATAGGTAACCATAAAATGTTTTGACTAAATCACTGAGATAGTTGAGGTGATCATCAATTGTTTGGTTTTGGTCGTTTAATGTTTGTAATAATGACTGTTCTATTTTGTCGACTTGTTCTATATTATCTGATGTGACTGCATCTACCATTCTTTTCACAGACTTAGCTTCAGCCTTCATTGCTGTTCTTATACCCTCCATGATCTTCTTTATTTCTGTGGCATCTCCAGCAATTTCGTTTTTTAAATCTTGAGAAGTAGGCTCAAAATAGTTTCGAATTTTAGCTATTTCCTCTTGACAAAAGGAACATTTTTCAGCAAAGACAATTTCTAGGTCGGTAAACACATGACCGCGATGTTCTTTTGTGGCTGTGCATTTAGAACAAATGGGAATCTGGCATTCTTCACAGAGAAACTCTATTTGTCTTGTGGGGTGGATCTGGCATTTCTCCACAGGAAGTTGACGTTTGCGTAGCTTATAAGGGACCACTTCATGGTTCTTGGCTTTCTTATTCTTCTGATGTTCATCTCTGCATTGTTCACACATTGGTAGGTGACAGTCATTGCAGTAAAACTGGCAGTTCTTCCCACAGTCTTCAGTGCCACACACCAAATAATGCTGGGCGTCTGGTGGTATTTGGGATTCAGATAATGCCATCTGAAATGAGACAAGTAGATGTACATATAAGTACAGGAAGCATATCAAAAGTTTATACGACTAAATGTCTATAAAAATAGATGAACAAAAATTAAAAGATCTTATTCATCAATTCCGTCTGATAATAATTGGACCTGACATAGAAATATATAGTACTCAAAGTTAACAATCTTAGCTGTTAAATTTATTCAACTCTGTTCCAAGATATCCTCGATTCACAATTTGCCTAATTGCTTAATATTTGTAATTACTCTGGGTTCAAACGATGTTCATTCAAAAGTAGGAACATTTTCCAAGAATCTTTTTTCCAACCCCCCCCCTTTTTTTTTTTTGGCTTATTAGGTTTAAATACACGATTGAAAAATGTAACGTCCACGAGGATTCTGTACGCAACAGACCCGAACGATAACGTTGAAATATAACACGAGATGTCCCGAGGTCTTCCCAATGGAAAAAAAAACAAAGATTTCAACATTTCACATTATAAATCTTCGGAAGAACTCAAGAAATCAGTTTTCGTTCCTGTGAATTTTCCGAGTGAAAAATGATGTGTGAATAAAACTAACATGGATAATTTCCCTTTCATATAATTCAATTGCTCTTCTTTCACAGGTATTTGTATTTTCATTAAAATCGTCCAAATGTGCTGCTTCAATACAACTGTCCAAATACTATTTTGAAACAACTTTGAAGATAATAATTTCTTCTTAGCGATGGGTATTTCACATTTAGCAAGATAAATAGCTTCCCTTATTTTACATAAACTATGAACAGATGATCGAACACATTTACAAACAGCATAATTTGTTGTTTGAAATTTAACCTGTAGATAACTATTATATAAATAGTGCCTGTTTGGGAGGGTAACAGTTGAAATTGACACCCCGAGAAAACCATTGTCAACCGACGCGAAGCGGAGGTTGACAATGGTGTTCAAGGGGTGTCAATTTCAACTGTTATCCTCCCAAACAGGCACTATTTATTTTGTTATACTGAATGTCTTAATTTTAAGAAAATTTTACTGCTTTTATATAGGAATAACGTGAATTCTACAGCGAACCGTACGCTCATAATTTTCGCGCATGTAACATTTTTTTAATGTTACCCGTTGCTAAGTACGTTGCTAACGCTGAGGGTAATAGAAAATATTATTAACTGCGTCTTAACCAATCAGGCTCCGTCGTCACCAATTTTCCTCAAGTCAATACTCAGCCACAAATCTGAGGTATGACCTCAAGTTTATGCACTTTTCTTTACAGGATTTGAGTTGAGGAATGAGTTGAGGGGTTTGAAAATTTTGGTGACGGTGGAGCCAGATTTCAGTATTTCAAATGAAAGTATAACAAAAACAAATGTTTGAACCTATTGAGCTTTATATTATTAACTGTTATTTACTGGCCTTGTTTCTCAACAAGGGCAAAACGAATGTAAGAAAAACAACTGAATAGTTTAACCATGTTGCATTACGATTGAAAATTAAATGGCCACCACTTTCGGTTCAGTGAAAAATAAGAACATTGCATATAAAGTCATTCACTCATGACTTGAAGTAAACCGAGTTTTACGCTAAAGATTGTGTCAACTTCTTTACTGTCATGAGATATAGATATATGTATATATACAATTATTTCAACTTACCGCTTTTGTGTATCAATGTGACCTTGTTCAGCACTTATAGCGTGGTTGACAACCGCACAGAGATTAGATATAAGGCGAATACGAGGCTTGTTTTATTTACTTCCTGGTTGTAGTTATGGATTTAAACCTACGCATAAACGAGATTATCAGATCAGAAATACATACTAGCCTCGCACTGATCCTGAACGTTTAACTTTATAGTTGCCTTCTCCGAGACAGTGAAGACAATGGGAGCAAGCAATATCAAGATTTTTCATTAGATATATAGCATATGCATGTTTAATATGTCAACATTAAATTTGTAGTTAATAAAAATGTTATATGGGATGTAATAGGCGACTGAGAGCAATTCATGGAGGTTTACCATGTACATGTGTAATCCTGATTTAAAAATAGAAATAGGCACTAAGACAGTCTGAATGGTTGATGACAACAAGTTGTAACATTTTCTCTACTCTGGTAGGACGGAATCTATACTACTATATTAAACAATAGACTCGAATTTTTGGACTTTAATACCGAGAAATCGGAAGAATACTGTCTTTTGTTTTATATAATTTAAACATCATTGGTACATGAAGATTGCCAATTTGTTTATTATTTTTTCTCAGTTAAGCTTCACTAATTAATATTCAACGAACATTCCTAAAAAAAATCCCGGAAATCACCTGGATATTTTTGATTTTACAATCTTGCGCTTGCGCAATACATTCACGCAAACGGGATCTTTATGATTCCATAATATCACATCTGTATGAAAAAACTCATAAATGATAATACAAATACGGGTAACTTTTCATTGGACTTTTGCTATATAATTCTGTTCATATAAATTCATGATTTCTTATGAGAGAAAGTATGAAATAACAAATACACATTTCAACAAAAACTTACTTTTGTCTTCGTGATGACAAAAAATATTTGATAACAAGCCAAAAAGTTACATTATATTTGTTAGGGGAGTGAAGATAGAATATGTTTAATCGTAAAAATAATGTCCTACGGACCCAGTTTTACAAAAAAAATACGTGTACGTTGGTGAAACGGTGTTGAATTCTTCCATTCTATGGATTAAAATATTTAGTTGAAAGGTATTTGCAGTTTCAAAAAGGTTTGCTGTGGTGAATTTGACTGTTACTTTCAAGGCAACTTTATGAACTTTTTCCAAAATCGTTCCGGAGCGATTCTGCAATTATCTGCTACATTACGGGTATAAGGGAGGCATTCTAACTGTTATAAGGGCTTTTCCCGAGACACCGTGTGACAGATTATTCAAACTAAGGAAAGTGTGGTAAAACTAATAGCAATATTGTAAGCTTATAGCTTTGTTATGTAAATGTCAATAATAAGGTGTGTCGATGTACCTACATGTATTTCGCAAATGTCCGATATGAAATGTAAACCCGTGCATGGACGGGTCAAAGTCTAATTTATATAATTTCATTATATAAATAGTGCATGTTTTGGAGAGTACCTGTTGAATTTGACACCCCGAGAAAACCATTGTCAACCGACGCGAAGCGGAGGTTGACAATGGTTTGTTTTCGAGGGGTGTTAATTTCAACTCTTACCCTCCCAAACAGGAACTATTTATTTTTTTTATACTGAATGTCTTAATTTCAAAGAAAACTTTACTGCTTTATATAGGAATGGCGTGAATTCTATGGCGAACTGTACGCGCGTAATTTACGCGCATGTAACAATTCGTTTTGTTACCCGTTGCCAAGTGTGTTGCTAACGCTGAGGGTAATAGAACGGATTATAGACTGTGTCTAAACCAATCAGATTTCAGTATTTAACATGAAAGTATAATAATATCAAATATCATCGGTTGGAATAAAGAAGATATGCTGCATGGAATATTTAGAGGAGGAACTTAACCAATCTTAGCGAGATTAATTGAGACTGAAAAATAGAGACTGATGTCTATTCCAAACCACAGAGCAGTGCCACACTGGGGTTTTCCCTGGCAGGCGTCAACAGGCGTGTTTTGGCACGAGTTCTAGACGGTGAGCTGAAAGCTCAAGTGAGCTATTCTGATCACATTTTGTCCGTCGTCCGTCTGTCCGTCCGTCTGTCCGTCCGTCCGTCTGTCCGTCTGTAAACTTCTTATATTTTGAACTTCTTCTATAAAACCGCTTATCCAGTTTCAACCAAATTTGGCACAAAGCATCCTAATAGGAGGGCGAATATAAATTGCAGAAATAAAAGTCCGATCTGTATTCAAAGCGGAGGAAACCTTGAAATTGTAGAAAAAGGGGGGTGCATTTTTAAAAATCTTCTCAAGAACTACCGAGGCAAATTCAACGTAGTTTAGCAAAAAGTATCCGTATGGGAAGGAAAATATAAATTGCAAAAAATAAAGGGTAATTCTGTTTCAAATCTGAGTTATTACGAAAATAATAAAGGAAAGGCGTGTTTCAATCAGTTTAATAGCTTCGGGTTCGGCATCCGGTAAAATGGGTAGGCAAAACTTGGCCGGGGCAAAACAAAATATTGGAAGTTATTAATCTGCCAATCTCATTAAAATTTCAGGATGTTTGATGGACTAGTATATTTGTATTCGCTGTAAATAATGCTGCAAAATAATGCGTATTTGGAATTGACGATTGCCGATCTGCCCCGGCTTTTATTTTGCCACGGCCCGGGTTTGCATACCCATTTTATCAAGACTCGTATTCCATACTTCAAAAACGAGGTTCTTTGTTTAAAGCAGCCATGACATTATACGAAAAAGGGTCGATCTGACTATGATGAATTTGCTTGTTGTGCAACAGTTCGCTTATGAAGGGAAATTTTGAAACATGCAAAATATATTGGTGCCGATTTTGTGAAGTAAATTGAGGCTAAATATGTCAATGCTTTGACAGTTTTCACACATGACGTTGGTGTTAGCTTGTTCTGATTTTCGTTTCGTTTTCCTTATTTATGCTTTGTGACCTGGAAACTATCGTCTGTATTTCGTGATTTTTACGTACTATCAAATTAAACAGAGACTTCGGTGAATCAAACAGTTAGCTGTTTACCTGCGCCAATTAAGCAAAATCTGATGTAGGGGTAGGTGCCTACTGAAAAACAATTCATTCTATCGGTAATTCGGCATTATCTTTTGCGTAATGGTAGATTAATGCAATAGGTATTGTTGAGATGCTTGGCATTTTCTCGAGTTTATTCAGTTTAAATAGAGTTTGATATCGCTGAGGGAAATATGTAGGTATATACGAGTATATATATGATTCATTCCGAAAAAATAAATTGTGTTCTTTATTTGTTATACATGTAGTGCATGTTTCTTGTGTTTAATTTTTTACAATTTCTATTTACTAACCATATTTGAGTGTTAAGCTTCGAATTATAAGCAAGATACAGAGATTTGCTCACAATTCTATGTTTGTACACAGATCTTAAAAACTAAAGATTAAAAAAGTAAAATATTTGTCAATATATATTAAGAAAATTTTCAAAGTCTGTTCTTCCAGAAACCAGCTTTAACAACTTATTGTATTGTAAACTTAACCTATTTAGCTCACCTGAGGGTGGGGCCACAACGGGGGGTTGATGTTTAACAAATGAATATATAGAGTACAACTTTAAAAATCTTCTTCTTAGAAACTTACCAGCCAGGAAAGCTAAAACCGTGTTAAATGTATATTCAAATTTGTGAAAATCATGACCCCAGGGGGTAGGGTGGGGCCACAATGGGAGATCGAAGTTTAACATAGGAATATATAGAGTAAATCTTTAAAAATCATCTTCTCAGAAACTAATCGGCCAGGAAAGCTGACACTTGTGTGGAAGCATCCTGAGGTTGTGTAGATTCAAAGTTGTGAAAATCATGACCCCGGGGGTAGGGTGGGGCCACAATGGGGGGTCGAAGTTTAACATATGAATATATAAAGTAAATCTTTAAACTCTTCTTCTCAGAAACTAATTAGCCAAGACAAGCTGAAACTTGTGTGAAAGCATCCTCAGGTAGTGTAGATTCAAAGTTATGAAAATCATAATCCCCAGGGGTAGGGTAGGGCCACAATGGGGGGGGGGGGGTCAAAGTTTAACAAATTAATATATAGGGTCAGAGACATAAATAATGTTATTTATGTCTCTGATAGGGTAAATCTTTAAAAATCTTCTCAGAAACTAATCAGCCAGATGATTCTATATAATTGTTAAGACTTTGGCCCCAGGATAATTCTTTGGCCTCAAGAGAAGGTTCAGAGGTTGATGTACGTTTTTATCCCATATATAAACTATTGTTAAGGATCTTTTTGAGAACTGCAATACTCAAAATATGATATGACTTTAAAACCATCCTGTTAGAAAAGGGACTAATGATTATGAACATAAGAATATCCAGGGGAAAATGGATTTTATTTATACAGGATCTACATGTATAATTGTACATTGTCCAGATAGTTTGTATTATGACTCCATTAAGCTGATTTTATCATACCTATTGTTCCTCAAGTGAGCGATGTGGCCCATGGGCCTCTTGTTTTAAAATAAGATATTGCTTTGTTTGTAAAAAAAAAAAACCAGGCATCAATTACAGCAATTTGTAAAATATAATGGAGAACATAAATAATTTTATGACATCACATCAATGCACTAAAAAGGTTGAATGCTTTAAAAAATGATTAATAACATTCATCAACACGATTGTTCATTAACATGTACATAACTGCATGCCTGTATAATTATCATTAACAGCTAGGCTCTCTGAGACGGGGTTTGAAATCAATGAAACTATAACTGAATCGTAAATTAAAAGCATTTTTTTGCAAGATTTTAAAATGCTTCTTTGTATGCACAAAAGCAACAAAATCGTATAAATTTTAGGAAGATGTAAAATGTTTTCGTTTTTTAAAGAAATCTAATCTGGAAAAATATACGTCGTTTGGAAATTTTCTGACTTATCCCCCTTTTCAAAGGTAAAACAAATTATACACATTTTATCATAATGGTCTAAAACGCAGATGTCTTTTAACATGATTACACCATAAACTTTATGAATACATGTACCAGGAGACCACCCCCACCTCCAAAATCATGGAACTGCTATGAAATGAAAATACACATTTTATAAGATACACATGTACATGTATGCTAATTATGTTTGTGTCATTTTAATGTGCAAAATACAGGAAATTTGATAATACATTTAAAAGTGTAAAAAAAACATTGTTCATTTAGTAAAAAAATTATACAACGAATTATTTATTAAATAATAATTCAATTAGAAACACCTTGTCCAACATGTTAAAGATAAACAGTAAATACTTATGCTCATAATAAACAAAAATTGCAAGAATTGAAGAAACCGTAACCAAACAAAATCAAACTATTAATATAAAAAAGTTAACGATGTTTTTGATTTATTCAACTATCACTGATTTGTATTGTTCGTATATAGTTTTGTTTATGTTATATCCCAATTAAATAGTTAAGTTTCCAAAGCCCTAGGCGGTCAGTGCCATACTGAATGATTTGTTTTCGGCCCCCTCATTCAGACAACTCACGGGAATCAAGGGATGGCTGGTCTCCTTCAAGTAATTCTGTCAAAAAGATATAAATCAAAGTTAACGCATAAAAAAAAATTCATATTTCAATATATTCTAATAAGTTAGATGGAGGTATTCCACTAAGTCAACTGAAAGATGACTAAAATTTTAGACATTTTAACCGTGATTAATTAGGAGAGCTACTGTATAAAGGGAAATATTCGCCTCGTTCTATATTTGCCCATTTCGACCTCGTTGTCAGCGGGCAAATGTAAGACTGGGCGAATTCCAATGTCTCATATCTTCTCTTTTTAAATAAAAATGTGTCTGCTGGGCGAATTCAAGACGTGGCAAAACTGTTTGCAAGTGTAGAAGGATGAAAATTACACGGAGCGAAAATAGCCCTGTATACTCTATACCCTTCAGTCATCTTTTGAGACTTTTCAGTTTACATTCGGTTGATTGAATGGCATAACGCATTTGTTGCCTATTTGATGTTTACAGATTATTCTTAATAGTTGCTAAAATATGTTTTCTTTTTTATAATATCATAATCATTATGGAATCTCAAATAAAATTCATTACTTTTTATTTACAAAAAATGTGAAAGGTTAAATCACTTCTCACTATCTGCCCATTAATGCTAAAAAGATTAACACGTGTACTATATGCGTTTTTTTCGGATATATTTTATGACGTCAAAGACAAACGACTTACGTGGGCATATATCAAAGCGTTCTTCCTTTCTTCGTGGGTTGTGTGGTTACCAACCCACACAAAGAGTTCTTGTTTTGTGTCAAAAATAAAGACATCCTTCAGGGAAAAAAATCATGACAATGAGATAAGCAAGAAACGAATTCATAATTCATTAGAAATAATATTTTCTCTGTAAAATCTTAAAATGCATTATCGGTTTTATTTATTTATCTTACAAGATACATGTAATATAAAATTATTAATTTGTAAAAAAAAAAAAAAAAAATTAAAGTATGTTTTCGTATATATATGATCCATGATTAATTTTAAAATGTAAAATACAATATACATCATGATTATTCATTTCACAAGATAATATATAAGGAACACAAATGACAGTTATTTATCAGTTTAAAAAAGCTTACGTTGCCATCAAAATCTTTCAGGCCAACGGGACCTTCTTTTTCCAATGAAAACTTCAACGAGCCATCAGCATCTGATAGTCTGCAAGTTAAGATATTCATTTGAATAAGCACATTGACGTAGTACGTATACGTAGTTTAAGGTCTGCAAGTTCATAGCAATAATTACAATTAGTAAATTTTGATTCAAACTATAGTTATTCCGCTTTTCCTATTCGTTGTATTTACAGTTTCCCCTAATTTTACCTGTAGAGTTCATGTTCAGAAACATCAGTTGATTCCATGTCTTCTTCAGATTGAAAGTCTTCACTCTCGGTTTGGTCCAAATGTCGGAAGAATACGCCCTGTAATAACATCAGAATGATATATTTCTATGTTAAGGAGGCCAGGTACTAAAAATAGTACCAATATACATGTACGTGTATCGGCCTTAAAGTTAAATCGTATATGTATTCTGTTTATCTATAACGTTATTATATAATAGAAAAATATTTTGGATTATAATGTGGATATTTTCAATTATCTTAATACAAAGCTCTTTGTATATGGTATAATTTTGTCTAAAATTGGTCATGAATATCAAGCCCTTAGAGGGAATTGAATGAAATAGCAAGAATAAGTGACTAAAGAAAATACATCTGTAACAAACCGTTCCACCGGCTACTTGGTCCAGAACTGTCGTTTTCACAGCTTTTCCACTTCTTTCAGCCCTTAGGGAGTTAACATACTGCAGAGCCTTAAACACACACACACAAACATTAAATATCTTGTTTCAGAAGTCGAGATAATATTATTAAAGCATTTGCATTTAATATATACTGCATTTTGTATATGAGGCTTAAACTTTAAAAAAAGCTTCGTTTTGTGTTGATAACTCACCCTGACTCTTTCGTCTTTGTTGGAGCCCTGTCCATTATATTGGTAGATATGAAGTCCAAGGTCCAGGATGTACACATCGGTGTCATCAATGTACTTCTCCATACGTGGGATCTAAAGCGAAACAGAAACCAGTCATTGTATCAATATATTTATTCACCTTTTGTCTAACACACTTTTTTGTTTGATATTTATGTACCAGTTTGTAAGTTTATTTTTTAATAAGGTAAACGGCACATTCGATTTTATTTCTCAATATCTGCATCTTTTTATAATGATACAGTCACATCTGAACAACACTTTTGCATGTGGTATGTACAGAACTCCCAAATCTCCAACAAAAATTTAATTTCTACGGTGTCTTGATAAATCATAATACCTGCATTTGCATAGTAATCATCTTATATGAAACCGAATGAAAAATATTTTTAAGTAAAGAGTTTTAAACAAATATAAACCTCTTTCACCATGACTCCCCGCTTGTCACCATGGAAATGGAATAATCTGGGTTTGTACTGTTCTGGCTTCACTCGACGAAATCCGCTCTCTGCCCCACCATGCATGTATCTATTCCACGTAGAAATAATCAATATACAAGTACCATTATGTGTTTGACTTTCTTCAAACCATTGAATTATTTGAAAGGGAGATTAACTCTAGTTTTACTTTTACTTAGAAATATGTTGTAAAGAGATCTGAATGATATTTCTAACCATGAGAGAGAGAGAGAGAGAGAGAGAGAGAGAGAGAGAAAGAGAGAGAGAGAGAGAGAGAGAGAGAGAGAGAGAGAGAGAGACGGAAGAGAAGGAAGGGAGATGGATGGAATAAAGAAAAATGGAGAAGAAATAGATACTGCGCATTTCCCATAATTTTCCAATATATTAATTCCCCCGTTTTACTCACGTTATTGTGTTGAAGTAAGTCTTGAAGAGCTTTGACTCGTGACCTTGAACTTCTCTGTGCTGGACAGGGGCGTCATCTAAATATGTGTCTAGTTCCACTGTCTTGTATGCAGCAGTGGCATACTCGTCCTATCCAGAACAATACAAAACGTGTCAATTAAAGAAAATTAATTGTAAGAATTCGATTTATCTAAAATGCGGTGTTCATCTGTTAAAAATATTATTTCATTTTGTGAAATATTATCTGAGCATTTTGCTAAGTGCATGTGCTTTATGTTAAAGAATGATGGAATATATGTTGAAAAAAATCATCTATTAAATGGCACCTGTTGCATTTTAATTTGCCTTCTACAATGATCTTTTACTGTGTACACCATGCCATTTAATTGTATTTTTTTTTTCAATAATTGATTGCATTATATCTAGTCTACACAGCTAAACAAATATTTAAATACCACTGTGTAGTCAAGGAAACGTTCTTAAATATCTACAATCAATCATATAGTCTAACCATTTTAACTAAACTGTGTTTGCAAGTAATATTCCCCATGGAATGCGCAAAAAATACTGCTGACCAGCAAATTGCAGACTTTGAATATTTTGAATTT
Organism: Magallana angulata; assembly: GCF_025612915.1. Taxonomy (NCBI): domain Eukaryota; kingdom Metazoa; phylum Mollusca; class Bivalvia; order Ostreida; family Ostreidae; genus Magallana; species Magallana angulata. Next base: position 41,613,339 of record NC_069118.1, on the reverse strand, counting down.
GCATTAAGGAAAATAAAAGTAACCATACGTGCAAATTCACAAGTTTAAATCAATTAGCATGAGTGAATTACATATAAATTCCTGGGTCAATGTAATATTTCTAATGAGTGTTTGGATGCTCTTTAGTGTTTAATATGGTTATGTCACCGAAACATTTATGTGTCTATAATAATAGTGTAATTATTTTCAAAGACTTACCTGCGTACTGTATTTTCCGATCCAGAAGTGAACATCATAAAGCAGAGCGTCAGAGTCCTCCTTCTTGTAGGTCTAAATCACGTACATAGAACATACATGTACAAACATATTGGTGGAACTCATCTTGGTGTACAATCATGTTTTTAATGTTTTGACATTCTACTAACTGTATATTCGGTAATTTTCGCGATTATCTAATTTTCCCCCTTTTTTTTGCGATGTCTTTCAAATCGCAAATTATTGAATACAAAGAAATTACATTCTGTATCATTTTCTATAAGAAACATTTTAAATCGCAAAAAATGGCTGGCGAAAATTACAAATGCTACATTTTTTCCCAATTTTCGCAAAACAAAAACAAAACAAAACAACCGGATAAACGGTATATCATAAGTTGTACGTTCATTGGCAGAGTAGTTTTTGAAGTGTTTCCCACCCCCCCCCCCCCCCATTTTATACGCACGGACACTGCGCTACAACATTCTCCTCCTAATAAGTAAATGCGATCAAGTGCATACTAATGATCTGACGCAACGTGGTCAGTAGACGCGTTTCATTTAGGTTTCTGACCCGGCGTCGACAGGCTCATCACTGGACTTAATAACACATTGCTCCATGAACATAAATAAACATACGTTATCTATGTAACGCATGTACTTTAACCAATTTCTATAGAATTTCCGTTATGATATTTTATCATAAAACTTTTAGGCATTAAAAGAATGTTTATTCATGTAGTGTTTATTTTAATAAATGTATCCTTAGCAAATTCGGTGGTATGATAATACTTACATTTAGAACTATATAGGAATCTCCATCAAAGAATTTTCCATAATCCTCCTCCGGCCATGAAGTTACTTTGAAGTTCTGAAATGAAATGCAGACAATAATACTGTAAAACGAGAAAATTTGGCGCATACGTATTTTAGCGCAAACACAAGTGCTAGTACATTGGCGCAATTATATTTTAGCGCATGTCACCTTTCTTTAAAAAAGAATACAAAAAATGTTCTTGTTTGATAAACGATCACGCCCAAATTTAGTTCTGTGTTCACTCAAGCACGTGAACACAATGACTTTGATTTCTATCTCGCATGCACGGTAAACTGTCGTTGAGAACAATACTCTTACTTTTGTGTAAATCGTCAGTAGATAGATATGAAAACTTCATTTATTAGCGATGATATGTAATTTTTGTTGGTAAACAAATTTGAGTTATCGGACTTTGAATTTAATGTGTCGACTAGAAGAGTCCCGAAACTAAAAGTGAAATCGAATGCTACATTTACCCATGAGTTTTGATCACCATGAGCGAATCTTTTTTACAGTAATTTTACATTAAAATAACACAAAAAGAGGTATCGTCTTGTAATCTTTATATCCACTAATCAGAGATCAAAGAAATTATGATCAATCATGTATTGTGAGCGTTAACGATCGCCACGCTTAATCACATTTTCACCTCGAGGCGCTAAATGGAAGTGGCATGGGGAGAAGTCCAATTTTCAAGGCACTAATGAGAGATAAAAAAGCAATTAAAATTGAATTAATTAATTCATGTTTAGGCACTTATACCCGACACCCAATACCGTTTACCTGTGTAATTGTTTAAAGAAACAGAATCGACGGCATCTGATACTACGTATACGAACACTTCTATTTAGCATTGAAAATGGACTGACGTTATTGTTTTGCAACTTGAAGAAATTTACTGCATATGGAAAATCGTTGGCGCACCATTAATTTTAGCGCTCAGAGGCAGTTGCGCCAAAGGCGCTAAAATTTGTAGTGCGCCATATTTTCTCGTTTTACAGTACTTCATATTCATAGCACGTGATATAGAGAGAACCGTGGAAAATTATCAAGATCAGCTCAAAGCTTACCACAATTCGCCATATTTGAATTCCCGGTTTTAAGCCAGCCGTTTTCCAAGCTCTTTCACAAGATGCGGCCGACTCTTACAATACAAAAAAACCCAAGAAACATGCCTGACTTGTTTGGTAATCAAGTTTAATAAAATGTTGGATTCCTCGAAAACACTACACTTTGACCCGTGCGTGCTCTGGTTGACATTGCATATTATGTCGAGCATTTACGAAATAGATACATTGAATTTGCACAACATGTTGACTTTCAGAACTTTCGGAATGTTTCATATTAAACGCACTGAGTTAGAGTTATCTCCCGTATTTTCTTTCATGAACAGAATATATATATAGCAAATTTTTAATGAAAATTTAGACGTATTTGTATCATCGTTTTAGTTTTTATCCATGCAAATGTGATATTGTAGAAACATTAAACTAAAGAGCATTCCGTGATTTATCGTGAATGTAATGTTACACATCATGTTGTGTAATATTAAAGATAGATTTCAAACTATTTTATGAATCCAAGCACTATTGATATCGAACTCTAGTCTCGTTCAACCAGACGCTCGGCTGTTTCCGTTAATCCCCGACAAGCAAGAGAGACTCTGCATGTCAGAGATTTACGGAGACAGCCGAGCGTTTGGTTGAACGAGGCTATATTAAACTCTGGCGTAGGAATACATGAGACTATAAAAATATCTTAGTTGTTCGTAATATATAAAATCTGACTATTTTCGAAGTGTTTATTGATAAGTTTCCTTAAAAAACAATGCTTCAGCATACATTACTTTGAATTTTTCTATCATTTCAAGAACTAAGTCTTGTCAGTGGTGATGATTTCTGCTTAGGTCCAAACACTGTTTCACTTTCGGTTTGCCAGAGTAACTGCATAGGAGAGTTGATTAAAAATCAAATCCCAAAAACCATTATATAAATAGTGTCTGTTTGGGGGGGGGGGGGTAACAGTTGAAATTGTTATCCTCCCAAACAGGCACTATTTATTTCATTGTACTGAATGTCTGAATTTTAATGACATTTTTACTGCTTTTACATAGAAATGACGTGAATTCTACGGCGAACCGTACGCGCATTATTTACACGCATGTAACAATTCGTTGTGTTATCCGTTGCTATTTGTGTTGCTAACGCTGAGGGTAATAGAACGGATTATCAGCATCGTCTAAACCAGTCATATTTCAGTATTTAATATGAAAGTACAATAAATATTAAATGGCACCTGTTGCATTTTAATTTGCCCTCTACGATGATCTTGTACTGTGTACACCGTATCACGTAATTGCATTTTTGTTCAATAACAGATTCCTTTAAATTATATCTACACAACCGTGTTGTCAAGGAAACGTTCTTAAATGCAAGATATACCGTATAACGGGTAATTTTTACTGCTGTGATTTTTTACGAATATGTTTTAAAATAGGGCGATTTGAATTTTTAAGCGTATTTTTTTTTTACGAATTGGACATGAAATCATCTGTTGTAAAAGGGGGGAAATTTCACCGTGACTTTGTTACACTTAAAACACATACACTTCAGAAAATCGTTTTCCTGTAACACATCAGAAAATCGTTTTCCTGTAAACGTCCTTAATTGTTATGATTGTGTTCATTTACCTTTATTTCATATGTGATATAAACTTTACTTATTCTTATTAATCTGGGTATCATCATTGATGTACACCATGTGCTCGTCTCATTTCGATGTACCGGGAAAAAAAGAAAGACAACTCCATTTTGGGGTCCCGTTTTCACTTGCATACATGTACATGTATATATCTGCCAATAGCGGCACGATCGGAATCGGTGTATTTCGTATATTTCCCCCTTTTCGTGTTCTTGGTGGAGAATTAGTTGTGGCAACCGATTTATTTAAATTTATAACAGTTATAACTTCCTTTGGAATCATTTCACTAAGCTATCCATTTGGATTTGGAATTGTAGATACTGGTTTAAAATAGCTTCGTATCCCTGCCATAGTTATTGACTGAGTGATTGAAATCTAGCTATTAACGTGGCATTATACGTAGTTTTAAAAAATACTCAAGACCGAATAGAAAGATCTGAACTGTTATCACCACGTAACCAAAAACGCTCAAATACACCTACATGTACAGCCGCCAGGGACTGAGCTGAAGGTCATGAACATGACGATGTATAAAATTTACGTGCGGTGTTTTTTCACTTCTGTGAAAGTTTACGCGTTTAATATTTACGGAATCATAAAACTCGTAAAAATTAGTAAAAATTAGCAGCACGTAGAAATACCCGTTATACGGTACATATCTTCATTCAATCAGAAAGTCTAACTATTTAACTGAACTTGGTTTGCATGTAATATTCCCTTTTTTAGCTATAGTGGGCACAAAATATTGTTGATCAGCAAATTGCAGCCTTTGAATATTTTGAATTTGCGTCAAGGAAAATAAAAGTAAGCATACATGCACATTCACAAGATTAAATCAATTAGACAAATTTAATGACATAATATACATTTCTGGGTCAATGTAATATTTCTAATGAGTGTTTGGATGCTGCATAAAGTGTTATATATATATATATATATATATATATATATATATATATATATATATATATATATATATATATATATATATATATGTGTGTGTGTGTGTGTGTGTGTGTGTGTGTGTGTGTGTGTGTGTGTGTGTGTGTGTGTGTGTGTGTGTGTGTGTGTGTGTGTGTGTGTGTGTGTGTGTGTGTGTGTGTGTGTGTGTGTGTGTGTGTGTGTGATTTTGTCACAGACACATGTGTCTTTTAATGATCCTTTGGTTATTGTCAAAGACTTACCTGCGTACTGTATTTTCCGATCCAGAAGTGAACATCATAAAGCAGAGCGTCAGAGTCCTCCTTCTTGTAGGTCTAAATCACGTACATAGAACATACATGTACAAACATATTGATGGAACTCATCTTGGTGTACAATCATGTTTTTAATGTTTTGACATTCTACTAACTGTACAGTACAGGCAACGCGGATCCCGTATTGGCCCGCGTTACCGTCACGGTATTTTTTTATCGTTCCCGCGATACACCATCGCGGTTTTTGATCGCGGTATGGATTGCGACCGTGATGACACCGCGACGGTGTGATTTACCGTTATTCCTGCTGCTGCTTGTTGTTGTTACTTTACCTGTACTGTACATTACAGGCAATGCAGGTCGCGTAAATCCACGTCAAATATGCGACTTCAGATTTAAGCATAACAGCTGCATTGTAAATAAATTGTGGTCCATATTACTATAAAATTAATAAATTATATTTATGAAATAGAATTTCATGACATCGGAAACTACATTCGAATTACAACATAAAATGATTATTATGCTGTTTAATTTTGTGATGTGTAAATAAGAACACATATCTTTGTATTTGACGTGCTTATTTCAGTTATTATTTCTATTAGTTGATAATCCTGTTTTTATAACAATCTTAAAATTAAATATTTTCATAAGATGAACTCGTATCAATGCAGAGCAATTTCATATTCTCATTTTATAAGTTTACACGCATAGCGCCGTAAACTGTCAATACATGACTTGTGTATGTTTTAAATCGAGAAATGAACAAATGTTGGGAATCAACTAAGAGATCTATTTTTCCATTCAATAATAAAATTATCATTCATATATAAAGTTGGTGCTGCGTTAAAGCACATTGAATCATAACGTGTATCAGTTTCCTGTGTATACATATAAAGTTTAAGTCACGATCATTTTCTGTGTATACATGTAGTGATTAACAAACTCAGGGTAGAAAACGACATGCCCTTGAGGGTTTTCACACCTATTCACGACAAAAGAAAAAGTCTATATCGCGTACGGCTTCGTCTAATCGCACAACACCTTACAAGAGAGAGAGAGAGAGAGAGAGAGAGAGAGAGAGAGAGAGAGAGAGAGAGATACGTTTAGGCGTAATTTAACGTACACTTATGTGAAATATACTAATATCCAATACTAAATATTCATAAAATTAGTATTCATAAAAGAATATGGTACACTTTGATTGAATCCATCATGCAATTTCAGATTTGAGTCCACGTGCTGCACCTGTCAATCAAATCAACCCGCTAGCTCTACCACGTGTTTCCTCCATGATAAAGTTTCGTTTTATTAGTTTTATTTTTAATAAAGAAAAAAAAAGAAGTATGTTTAACATTTTTTTACAATGTTCGTGATGCATGATATACTGTGTTTGGAAAGTTTAATTCGTTGTGTTTTTTCTCTATCTCTCGTTTAATTTATAATGGAGGTTTTTTGCGGGAAGGAACATCTTCAACACGTTTAGCGGTTAAAGAACGCAGTAAAATAAATCAATTAATTGATATAACTATTAGTAAAATTGTTTGATATGCATGTAGAATTCTTCTTGGTCAATCGTTACACAGATTATCTACCTGCCTCATTCCTGTGTATTCTGTGCATTCAAGCGTAGAGTGATTTCCTGTCAGTGCGACGGTTTCACACCTTTGTGTAAAACAATTGGGACTGAAGTCAAATAATGTTAACTTCGACAGTCTTAAAGCGGTTGGGGGGGGGGAGGATAAGGTTACGATAACGGGATACGGGTTTACATATTTGTAGTAGCTTTATATTCAATAAGATTACATGTACATGCCCACATAAAATGATATCAATACATTTACTGAAATGTTTAAATGTTTTTTTTATCGGCATGAAATGCAAAACTTTCAAAACATGTTCTTAATTTGTTTGAAATGTGTAAGAACATAAGAACAGTTTAACAACATTTCCTTCTCAAATTTTTTTATCTAAATATTCTGTTAAGAGAGAGAGAGGGGGGGGGGGCTCGGTCGCGAGCGACGCTAACCTCCGTCACGGCGGGTAGCTAGTACACCGTCACGACATGGGATACCCACAATATCTTTCGATTACATAATTTTATGCAACTCTGGGTATCTCTAAGGCCCCTTACTCTCTCAGTCAGACTGACTCTATAAGAACACACGGCTTCGCACTTAAAGATTGTCCTCGCAAACGTAACGCACTTGAAAGTGGGAATCCTCGCGCAGTGACAAACGACGAGCCATACATGTACCTAAAGTAACGCAACACAAATTCAATAAAACGTGAATTCACAAAAAATGTTCTTTACACGTAAAAGACCTTGTAAGAAATGAACGGAACATGCTAAACATACCGGGTTGGTAATTTTATAGGAAGCCCTAATTTTTAATCACTTGCTCATCATTAGTTGACACGCATGGACTTCAAAACAAACAATACAAATGTAGGCGGACCAATTAATTGTTAAGAAAACACAATCACACTGCGTACACATTTATAATTTTATTGGCAATTAAAATCATTTCATGATAATTTTTAATTTAACGACCTTCTTAAAATATGATAATGGATTCGAAAATATTTTATTTGCAATTGCTGCACAAGTATTAAATTAAATACTTTTATAATTTATTTAATAGCTATGAAATAAAAAAAATAGTAAAAAAGACTCCAAGTATTTCGATTATAATCTCTGTCAAAATCTGGTTAAATATCGTCATTAAAAATAAAGAAACATTCAATTTATTTGTCATTCGGGGATATAACTCCCGCTTGTATACGATACTTTTCCATCGATAATTTTACCGTGGCGGGGACAGGTAGATGATGAGTTTACCGTGATGGGAACGCGGTATACCTGTCTCACCTGGCCGATCACCTCGATGTGTTTATACCGTGACGGGGCGCGGGAAACACGGGATCCGCGTTGCCTGTACTGTATATTCGGTAATTTTCGCGATTATCTAATTTTCCCCCTTTTTTTTGCGATGTCTTTCAAATCGCAAATTATTGAATACAAAGAAATTACATTCTGTATCATTTTCTATAAGAAACATTTTAAATCGCAAAAAATGGCTGGCGAAAATTACAAATGCTACATTTTTTCCCAATTTTCGCAAAACAAAAACAAAACAAAACAACCGGATAAACGGTATATCATAAGTTGTACGTTCATTGGCAGAGTAGTTTTTGAAGTGTTTCCCCCCCCCCCCATTTTATACGCACGGACACTGCGCTACAACATTCTCCTCCTAATAAGTAAATGCGATCAAGTGCATACTAATGATCTGACGCACCGTGGTCAGTAGACGCGTTTCATTTAGGTTTCTGACCCGGCGTCGACAGGCTCATCACTGGACTTAATAACACATTTCTCCATGAACATAAATAAACATACGTTATCTATGTAACGCATGTACTTTAACCAATTTCTATAGAATTTCCGTTATGATATTTTATCATAAAACTTTTAGGCATTAAAAGAATGTTTATTCATGTAGTGTTAGACTTTTTATTTTAATAAATGTATCCTTAGCAAATTCGGTGGTATGATAATACTTACATTTAGAACTATATAGGAATCTCCATCAAAGAATTTTCCATAATCCTCCTCCGGCCATGAAGTTACTTTGAAGTTCTGAAATGAAATGCAGACAATAATACTTCATATTCATAGCACGTGATATAGAGAGAACCGTGGAAAATTATCAAGATCAGCTCAAAGCTTACCACAATTCGCCATATTTGAATTCCCGGTTTTAAGCCAGCCGTTTTCCAAGCTCTTTCACAAGATGCGGCCGACTCTTACAATACAAAAAAACCCAAGAAACATGCCTGACTTGTTTGGTAATCAAGTTTAATAAAATGTTGGATTCCTCGAAAACACTACACTTTGACCCGTGTGTGCTCTGGTTGACATTGCATATTATGTCGAGCATTTACGAAATAGATACATTGAATTTGCACAACATGTTGACTTTCAGAACTTTCGGAATGTTTCATATTAAACGCACTGAGTTAGAGTTATCTCCCGTATTTTCTTTCATGAACAGAATATATATATAGCAAATTTTTAATGAAAATTTAGACGTATTTGTATCATCGTTTTAGTTTTTATCCATGCAAATGTGATATTGTAGAAACATTAAACTAAAGAGCATTCCGTGATTTATCGTGAATGTAATGCGCATGCGTAAGATTGTAAAATCTGAAAAATTCATAAGATTTCCGGATTTATCAAAGGAATGTTCGTTGATCATTTATTAGCGAAGCCTGATTGAGAAAAAATAAAAACAAATGGGTAATCTCCTGGTACCAATTATATTAAAAAAATATAAAAACAAAAGACAGTAATCTTCCGATTTCTCGGTATTAAATCCCAAAAATTGGAGTCTATTATTTGAATTTCAATATAGTAGTATATATATACCTCCTTGATTTATGATATATTTTCCTAGTTTGCCGAGTTGCTTTAATTAAGAAAACGATACCTTGTATCTTAATGCAACTTTTGAAAACGAGTGCGAAAAAATCCCCCCCCCCCCGACTTGGAAAGATAAATATTCAAATATAAATACAATGTGGTATTGCTGCAAAATATATCTATACATATCATCTATGAGTATTAGTTTAATCGAGTTTTAATGTATTTACGGTGTGTAAACAAGGGATATAAGTAAAACAAGGGATCAATACAAATACTCCTTGCGCCTAGATATTGAATAATCAATCCCTTTTTTTCCCATGAAATAGGTGTTTTAATCTAAATTTAAAAGCAGGCAACTTTATCAAAATGTAACGATACAAATATAAAGAAGGGCCTAACTTGACTTTGATTTTATTTTGTTGTTTGAGAAAATATAACCAGTTAGAAAGAAGATGAAAGTAATAAAACATGTTCATTAAAGGCTCTGTGAGTCCAAAGCTGTATGCTTTTGCTGGATGTGGTAGAAATGACAAATTTGAGGCTATGGAAATTCATATATTATGTAAATTGTCTAATGATAATTTTCATCTTCGTTGAAAATTTGATTTCATGTATGAACTCAAGAACAAAACCCAGGAAAAATTGGTGTTAAAAGAATAATTATAATGAAACCATAAAGTACTTCATCTCTCAGTCCTTTCTTTCTTTTACTCCCATATTTTTTATGATGTACTTCCTGTGCACATGGTACAAAAGTTGAAAGTTGGAAAGACTTACTACCAGATAAAATTCTAGGGTGATGAATTCTTTTGAGATTGGATAAAGTTATATGTTATATATTATAACATAATATACAGTTACCACGTGTTACCGTATTATCATTTTATTGTCAGATGTTCATATTAACAATCATTGCAGTATCTGTGAAAATTTCACAGTTTGATATGCAATCAAAGGGTGGGTTTATTAGGATTCATTTTCAAGTCTTAATGAAGACCAGCTTTGGTGGCTTTTTAATTAATTACTCATCTAAACATTTCTATTTTCAGACTTTGCTTTCTCAGATATCTCAACAATAATTATTTTAAAATGTCTTTATATACCATCCTTAGTATTGCTCTGTTGAAATGTATTTGCCATTTGTAACTTTATAATAGCCTTCAAGTTGATAGATATATTAAATGATTTGTCTCTGGAATACTGATTTAAAAGGGAGTCTAGATCGGGCAAAGGTTATGGTTTAACTGTATCTTGGTCCAGACTCTTGTGAAGGTCAGTTGAGTGTGACAGAAATTGCGGCTATAATTTTGAGCGGTCCTCTCAGTTGACCACAGTCTGCAACTGAACAAATCTCTTATCATTTCTTGTCCTTGAGACCTATGCTGCAGATGTTGTCTGCTTAGGTTTAAGACTTTTAATCAAAGTTAAGGCATCAAACCAAATGCAGTCTGTCATTGAAAATAGGGTTCATTGAAAATGCCAATATTCATGATATTCATTCACTATTCATGGGTGTGATCTTTATTAGATAGGGTTTTCCCATGTTTGTTTAAAGTTTTTGATCTCTAAATTTCATTGCCCTTTGCAGTTGAGTTGTTTTTAGTTTGAATCGTTCAGTCAGTCTAGACTTGTAGAAACTAATACTGCTGCTATTTTGTCCATTTTATTTGTGTCTACAAGATAAAAGTTACTTAACCTCATATTAATTCACCAGGTGTATTGTCTATCGACTTTGTGATCTATAAATATGACATCTGCTGTAATGTGAATTTTTAGAGTATTATATAATAACTACTTCACAACCCAGCTGTTAATAGTCATGTGTCTCATTTTGTAAATTAGTCTGTCATTTCATATTTATTCTTGAAAAGACATCTTGACCTCACTCTGAACTCTGAATAACTCCATTGCATAATTCTAGTCATAAAAATATACTGTAAGTTTGGAGCAAGTGCAAAATTTTTAAAAAATGGAGAATGAATTCCCTTATCTTAATCAACAGTTCCAAACTCATTCTAGAACAAAAAAAATTTATCAAGTCCATCTTTCATTAAGATGTGATACATTCCTGAAAATCTTTTAATTAGATCTATTGAAACTTTCAACTTCTTTTAATGATTGCCATTTTGTATTTGCAGACTTGGATCAGAAGCAGATTCCTACGATACTGCTGTTGTATGCATTCGACTGTCCGGCCCATGAGAAGGTGGTCTCTGCTTTGGCTGGCTTCCTCATTGACACCTGCAACTGTAACGTACACCTTGATATATTCGAAGACCAGATCATTCACGAGCGGGGGCTGGACGACTGGTTGATTGACAGGCTTCAAGAGGCGGATTTTATTATAGTGCTCTGTTCTGTGGGAGCGCGGCTCCGATGCACCAAAAAACGGGTCAGGTTCAAAAGCGACCCGTATCGAACCGTTCCCGATTACTTTGCTGTCGCTGTGGATTATGTGGCTGAGAAAATGCGAGTGGAGAGACTTAAAGGTTTACCCATGTCTCGGTTCATCGTAGCTTATATGGATTATTCTTACAGCAGTGATATTCCCCACCAGATAGAGATGGGAACCAAGTTTCACCTGATGAAAGACATTACCAAACTGTTCTGCCATGTGCATGGGATAAATAGTTCAGACAGTAGTGTCAAGTTTGGCAATCTGCCCCCCTCAGCCATCGACCAGTATTATGAGAACTCGGAAAATGGCCTGGAGCTTCAAGTTGCCATCGAATCGGCGAAAGAATTCTTCAAATGCAATCCAAACTGGGTGGAGGACAGCATGGAAGCTCTACCTCCACCCTGCTCCAAGTCGAAATCTCGCCCCTCAAGGAAGAGATCATTGGAGCCCTTGCTCGGGGAATCTCCATGTGATCCCAGAATGGTGGAAGCCAAAGTGGAAGTACATCAACAGAACATTTCTCCAAAGCCAAGTGAACAAAATCAAAGGTTGTCGCCACAAAAGTCGCCATCAAGACAGAACGATTCGTTCAAAGTCAAGAACAGGTACTCTGCCGACATTGAGACGATTCCATGTATCCTGTGTGGGCAAGTTGACCACTGCAGTGAAAATTACACCTGCAAGGGGAGAGAATTCAGGAAAAGCAGCCATGATGACGATGAAGACAGTGATTTTTCCTCTATCCGCGTCAAAAGTCGTTCCATGCCTACTATGTGTAGTTTAAGTTTGAACAGCTCTCAGACAGTATATCATCAGGTGGAAGTTCACAAGGAGTGGAAAATGAGTGAAAGCCAGCTGTCGGATGAGACAGAATCTCAGGAATACGAGTCGAGTCGAGACTTAGACGACCTTGAGCGAGACTTGCAGTCCATCATCGCCCCTCAGTCCACCCAAGCCAAAACTAGGTCGCTGCCCAACCCGGTACTGTATGGACAGATGAACGTTCTCCCCAAAGTGTCAAAGTTCCCCGTTACCCACCAGAGTAGTTCCTCCTCAAGCATGGGGTCCATTCAGGACATGATCCTCTAGGCCAAAGGTCGATGTCATTGGTTGGTCTTTTGTTTGTAATCGGACATTTTGTCCCTCTGTTCAAAAAATTGTTGTCTTTCTTTTTTTTTCGAAAGAAAAAATTGTACGGCTTCTAGATTTATTTATGTCATTATGAAGGAAACATAAAGTTCATGTGGATGTCTTAATTCATTCGACTAAATGACCTCATTTGTTTGTTAATTGATTCAGGTCCATTCTAGGTGTTGTTCTGAGGGGGAAACAGATGCTCATGTACTTAACGTCCCTTTTTATTATTTCATAACCTTAGTACACCGCTTATCATGATGATGAAAAGTATCAATCATTTATTAATGTTCAAAAGGAATTTCAGACAATGATTTTTAAGTTTCAGGGGGTGGGGGGGGATATTTTTTAATAATTGAAGGGGAAAACAAACTTGAAATAATTGGATTCTGTTGTATGTATGGTACAAATTAAGCTAGATGAGTACTTCAGGTGTGCTCTACTTTGCTCTAAATGCTCTCACTGTTTTGATTGATATTAAAATACATCGGAAAGTCACCTAACTTGTTGTGACCATTGAATGTGAAGCCACATATTAGGTGGCTCACTACACCTTGAAATATTTTCTCAAATCAGCAGAAAATTACTTGATTATGATAGATATCATAATGGATAAGAAGTATTTAAGTCAAATAGGCAAAAAGATGTGCAATTTTTAATGAAAAATTACATTTTCGAAAATTTGATTTAGTAAACATAAACAAAAGCTTCAAGCGGATTTGAACTCATGATCTGCCGTTCAGAAGCCCAATACTTTAACGACTGAGCTTTGACGATATACAACCGAATCGAACAATATAAACAGTTTAACAAAACATTTAGATCGCCATCTTGTGACGTAGTGTCTTAAAAAGTATAAGTCTCGGTGTAGTGAGGTACCTTAAGGGATGATGCTACATTGAACATGTTTTATCATTATTCATCATAAGAAATGGCATCCCCTGAAAAGAACTCTGAAAATACATAAATTTATTGTTTTATAAAAGAAATAAACGTTTATACTGTATATGTAAGAATTAATTAGTTATAATTAACAATTTATATACTATTAAATGTTATATTTTGTAAATTATTAAACATGTTGAGTGAAGATGTGTAGACTTACAATTGTACATTGTACTTTTCTGAGGTATACAAGCACACAGGGGCCATTGAAATTAATTTTAAAACGGGCTTGGCCCCTGTGTACTAGCATAGCAACTTATCAGCATCAACACATGTTAGAACTTTAAATTACATTTACATTGAACATGTTGAATATGAAATTCATTGCATATTTTTTTGTAAAAAAAAAAAAAATTCATCCCTTTACATGTACCCTATTTTTGAAGCATGGACAGTGATTCCTATCTTTTGGGAAAGAGTGCTTTAAGAGAATGTGCAATAGGTTGGGAGGCAAACATGCCTTGATTTTTCATGAAGAGGTATGGTTCATGTCTTTTTCTGCATTTCATAATGTGATACTAAAGTGGAAATTAAAAATGAAAATGTATGAAGTTGATATACATGTATTAATATTTCGATTTTTTGTTTGGGATTGGGGAGGGGGTTGGTTATATAAAGTGTTCGTGATTTGATGGAGAAGGCTATTTCTATTGTGTGAAGGCAGTTTTGCTAATATCATGGTTTCGAGTTATGTACTTTGATTATTTTGAAAATGTTCATCATTTATTTTTTTGGATCCTCACAGAATGGTACTCTTACCATGCTTACAGAGTCTGATCTTTCATTTGATTGTGTTCAGATTTTCTCACTAGATATTGCAGTGAGCAAAAAGCTTCCTTGTCTTAACTTACCTACCTAAAATGTATTGTATAGATACACACCTGACATATATATATATATATATTGTAAATCACTTGATTATCAGTTATGTGTGTGATATTATGTTATCCCTGTGTGTTGTGAGAGTGTCTCAATTGTTTTGAAACTGTATTTTAATTTATTTTTTCACATCAACTCTATCAGTAATGAAAGTTTGATTACATGTATTATGGTTTTTGGCTTCCATGAGAAAAATGATCCCTTTTGTCAAGGAGCTGGTCACAGTATTCAACAGTACCGTATTAATCCTTTTAATCCCTCGTGCTCTTACATTCACCAAGTTTAGAGATGTTCTGTTTTCAAATTATTAGAAAGTTAATGTGAATTATGTGTTATTTGATACTTTTACGGGCTTAAAAAATGTAACATGAAATAAAATTTTACACAAATACTATAATTTTTACAACATTTGCAGTATGTAGATTTTCCACTTTGGCAATACTAGTACATGTATTGTAAGCATTAAGGGCGTTTTTTTTTCTTCGAGAAATACGGTATTTGAAAAACATATCATTGCCTATTTTAGAATGAAACCAGGTAAAAAAAAGGAGATATAATTATAATATACATGAAAATTATACTCAATTCTTCTTATGATGATTTTTTGATTAAAGTTGTCTTTCCTGATCTATTTTTTTTGACTATGTCGTTACATTGCAGGAAAGGCTATGTAATGATGAATTTTTTACTATGTCGCGACATTGCAGAAAAAGCTAGGTAATGATGAATGATTAGGAAATCTGACCGTAACGGCTGTGTTTTAAAAAGGATTTTTTTTTTTGGTATTTTTGAATTGTCCCTGTATTTGTATTGTTCCGTGCGTCTTTGATTGCTTTTGAATTCGATTTATATATATGTACATGTATAAAAGAATTGAAGCTAATTTAAACATACAATGCAAATCTGTTTTTTAAGTATTAAATGCATCATATAAGTGTAATGTGTACGTCTTCTTTATCAGAAACAAGCGTTGGGACTGGTTAAAGGTGGCTCACAACAGTAAAAAATTCATCATAGATCATATATAAATATTGTAAATATTAAAAATTCTAAACTGGTGAAAACATGTTATCATTGCAAATTAGTACAGAGAACTTAGCTGCAGGTCTGTAGCTCCCGGTCTGAAAAAATTCGGATGGAAGACCAGGTCGTCCATTCGAATTTTTTTTAGACCGGGAGCTACAGACCAGCAGCTACAGAGAACTTGTATGTTTTTCTGCAATGCTAACTACGTTCATTGCCACGTGAAACACCGAAGTTTAATTGAATAACTCTATATATGTATAGTATACATGTTCATGTGAAGTTTCATAAACTTACTCCATATAACTATGTAAATTACAACATCGTGACTACTGTATACAAACATCACTTTTCTTTTAAAAATAGATTAAAGACCGCACAGCATTTTAATGATTGACATTAAGCAAGGTAAATTATTTTACGTAAACTACCATTATTTTCGCCTCAGGAAATTCTTTTCTTTGCGAAATGACATTAAGAAAAACTTTAAATTCAGAGTTATCATACACGGAAAATATAGAACGATATAGCATCATAAGTACATGTCGGGTAATTATCACCCCATTTTACCGGGGACCATGGTACAGTTTATGCATGTACTTTTGAATTGTATATTATGTCTGACCTCATTTACCATTTCATGGTTTGATTCAATAAACTGAACTGAATTCTTTTGGAGGTTACATGTAGAAAATCGCTACAAATTTGATTTATTTATTGACTCTAGATTCTGTATCGTGCAGTAAAAAAAGGAAGGTAATGATTAATAAATACTAGTACATTATATAGTACTTTAGCAATAAAATACATCTTTCTATTGTAAGCATAGCGTTATAAACTACAGTAACTTTTTTTTTTGCTGACGTAATTATTCGCATCAGTTCAAATTCCATTATTACCTAAACAATATTTTTTTTTATTCTTATTTATGCTTTAGTTGTTTTTTCTTAACTTTAAGCGTAATAGAAGATATTGAAACATATTCAAATGCAATTTACAACTTTGTGTTAAAAAAAATAGTTGCGAATAAATATGTTGGTATTTCTGAAGAAATATTCCGGGTATTCCTTAATTTCATATGAATTTTATTAAACCTAAGAGATTAAATCTTAAGTAAGTTGTTCGAAGTCTATAATGTTTGAAACAAATATTATAAAGGAATTGTCATGTTGTAAATTTGGAATTTACTGGGTGGGTGTAAATACAAAATTTACAACTGTCATGTTGTAAATTTTGTATTTACACCCACCCAGTAAATTCCAAATTTACAACATGACAGAATAGTTAAAATGAAAGTATTAAGCGAAGATACATGTATGAATTAAATTAAAAGATATTTAATATCTTGTTGTAATTAAAAAAATTTTACATTCATAAATTATCTATTTTACGATTTATATCAAACACACACAATTTTTTTTTTGTTCTATAATAATCTAAATGTATGCCAAAACGTTTCTAATACTAAAGTAGACCATCTTTCTAATTTCAGAAGGTCAGTAGGCAACTGCGTACTCTTAGGTAAGTTGTGCATATCCTTTTTCGACAATTGCCATCAATGAATCACTAAATATCTGCAAATTCTTGATCACAGAGTAGTGCTAAGGAAATATTTCTATATATAGAATAATATGGAATATAACTTGGAGAAACCCTATATATACATTAATATTAAAGGCACAATTTCTGAAGGATCAGCACATGTCTGATGCGCTCGGGTGCTTGTGAAGCTAAATCATTTACAGAACAGGATTCAAGTAACTTTAGATAAAAAAAAAAATATTTAAGAAAATTTAAATGTTTTAAAAAATGGCGAAAATTCGAAATTCGGAACCGTTATTGGGCATGTGTTTTGCTTCCGGATTAAATGATAACGGTTATACCCGATGTAGATCGAAAAGCAGTTACATTTCATCAAAAGGCAAAGACTCGAAGAAAAAAGAACACACGGGCAGCGGCGGACAAAAACGGATCAATGGCAGACACTCGAAAAAAGACGAGAAGGCAAAAAGTTGTATCAAAGAAAACCCAACTGAAAAGAGAAGGGTGCATATTAAAGAAACCCCAGATGTTGCTACAGAATCGGAAAAATCGCCACCGCCATCGAACCCACAGCTGACTCAGAGGTTTGTTTTACCTGAAAAATCCTCAAAACCGCCGTGCGGTAATTTGTTACGTGACCTCAGAAGGGGGTCTGATAGCCGGGTGCAGACTAACTATCTAGTGGAATACAGAAAACGTCTTCGGCAATTGTCGGTTTAACTCCTTAATTGTAGTATAATTGTCTTGAATGTAAAATATGTGTGTGATGTATACAGTGTATGAGATGATAAAAACAAAACTATTATAACTTGAATTATATAACCTTTACGCTTAATTATATGTTTGCTTCTGGTAGATATGACAGTGCTTGAACTACTAGTATTTCGGTAATATCAAAGCATGTGAATGTTTTGCGTTACGCGTAAATTACGTTTTTCTTTTCTGTTGCGTGAAACTTATTTGAAATATGCAAAAAAAAAAAATACTAGATTATTTCGAAATGAAATAGCAATATATTTTCATATATTGGTACATGTATATGTTGAAGGACCCTTGCATGTTTAAATTTTTTGGTAGATTTTTATGTTTTTAGAGCTTTTAATCGTGCTTTTAAAAATCAAGCCATCGAAAGGTAAAAAACAAGACAAATTTGGGGGAAAAAATCCGATTTTGTCGTAAGCCGTTCAGTATGATTATGTTTAACAGATTTTAACCACCTAGAGAAAATATTATTGTTTTGTTGATAATAAAAACAAAAAATCATGTTGATAATTGATTATGACTTTTTGACAATTTGTTAATATTTAATATCTAACCCATCTTTCAATCTCTGTTTTTCTGAATATTGTCGTTCCATTAAATTGCAACTCGCTGAAATTTCTCTTATTAGTTACATATACATGCAACTGATAGTATGTATACCCTGATCTAATTAGAATAAGGCTGTAATACAAATTTTCAGAGTGATGGAAATACTTGTTAGTGTTAATTTGGTTTTGGGAAGCAATTGTGTTTTTTTTTAACAAAAAATGTATACGTCAAATATATCCAGATTGTGTTATACATTTGTTTTATTTCATAAACAATGAATTATTAGTCGTAAAATACAATTTCAAAAACATTTTTTTTCAATTAAACATATTTTATATGTTGTGATACACGTTTACAAGAGGGTAATTTCTAACTATATTCAGTTTGAAATATTTAAAAAAAAACGATAAAAAAAAATAAATCCTAAGGTTTTGGTGGTATGGAACCCACAACCTAAAACCCTATATTCTATAAATTTACTTAATGTCTGCTGCTCTAATCACTGAGCCATTTCATTCATAACAAAGTACGTTGTTTAAATGCTTTATGAGACGTTGGCCACGAATTTATGGACTTCTAATATTATTCTAAAACGTTCAAAAGTTGGGCAACAAAATGACATTTTTAAAGTATAGTGGGTCATCCCTCCACATTTTTTTTTTATTAAAATCGGTTTAAATTTCATTAAACCGCATTTAGTCTATGACAAAAATATTGAGCTTAGACCCACTCTGGAAAAGAAAATATTGAAGGTATAAAAATGACACTATTTGGAGGTTTTGACACGCATACGCTGTTGAATCAACCTATTTGAAGTATTTAAAATTAAATATTTAAGGGTTACAAACCGATGTAACATTAAATATACATTGTTTTTAATTATTTGTAAAAATATCAGATTAAATGATATTTTAATTTTGCAGTATCTAATTATTCCTCATATGGGCATTTTACACGCCTTATTCACCCATCTTCTTTTTGTTCTGCAAATGATGGATGTCCATCTTGTATATCACTAGGCTTCGTTGAAATCAATAGACATGGTAATTATACCCCACAGTAGTAAAACCCCAGTACTTACAGAATTTGTGTAACCCCCCCCCCCCCTTCCATCTTCTCTAGACTGAAATATGACACATTGTCGTGTGTCTAGTTTACTTATCTACACATGTATCTTTTATAAACACATATTGGATCAAATTAGAATTTAATCACAAAATAAATTCCCATTTTACTGCAGCTGTTTTCATTTCATTGGTTTGAATATGTTTGCATAGGAGATTTGCTTGAAGCTGGGATGTCCGACCAACAGCGGAGTTCAGCTTCTCTGCTCCGTTAGCAGTGTGTGAAACCGAAAGTCTCGAGAATGATTTTGTTTTTTTCTAAATAATGTCGAAGTTAAATATTCCCTGGTTATTACCAATTAATTAATGCTCATATATAAATAGATAGTCGACATAAGATAATACTATGTGCAATAGACAAAAAACTTCAAAGAAACGCAAATATTTTTTTTAGCCGTAATTGAAGTTATTTGACACTATTCGTCATGTGATAAATATTATCAGGGTTTCTTTCTCCGTGGTTACATTTAGCTTTCCCTACTGACACTCATTTCGTTGGGATTTTGTACATTTACCATGAAAAATATGCTTGTTTTCATATTTTTGTATTGTGGTTCTAAAACAAAAGTTACATTCAATGTTTTCAAATTTTATTTTTGTACTTTCTTTAAAGAAAACAAAATCCAAAATACAGTGCATTAAATTATATTAAGATTACATGTATAAGTTTTTTTTCATTTATAAAAATAGGCCACAAAAGTTGAAATAAAATTGTACTCAGGAAAATTCAGTTTAAATGTATATTGTACATGCAGAGGCGGGTGGTTTGGCGGGGGGGGGGGGGGGTGTCCAATCGTTGAAAATCAATACGTGAAAAAATCAATGTTACTAAACCTTTAATTGAAAACAAAAACTAATTGATTATTTTTCGTGAGTAAAATTCAACAAAAATGTATCAAGTCAATAATTATTTCGAAAACAAAGTGCACATGCATTATGGCAAGTCTTAACAATGTTTATTAACCCATTGCTGAGCGTTAAAATTTGGTTTTGCATGCATGGTTAAGATATTTTGCATAATTTCTAGCTTGTATAAAACAATTTTCTAGCAATGAAAAACATGCGTCTTTGCTTAATAGAAAAGGTCACTATTCTGTCTAACCGTGAAATAGTTTCCGTGCTATCTGCCCATGGTGAATAGTCATCACAACTATTCACCGCAATCGCAACTTCTCGGGCCTTTCCGGCAGAGCTTGGAAAAATCTTTTTTCCGAGCTGTGCCGGAAAATGCATGTCTGCCGGCAGAGCTCGGAAAAAAGATTTTTCCGAGCTCTGCCGGACAGGCCCGAGAAGTTGCGATTGCTATTCACCGGTGGCATTCGATTTCCCTTGATCTTTTTTTAAAACTCGGAACACATTTGATGTAATTGCTAGCGCTCTCGAGCGTTAGTCCTTTTCACTGGAATACGCATGCTCGACTCCATAGTAGGGGATTCTGGGAATACTGTACTACAGTAGATAAACTGTACCATTTTATTTCGTTTTATCATCTTCACGTGAAGTTTTGTGTTTTATCGTTAATGTCAAAAAGTAACAGTAGCTTCGGTCTTATAATGCAAAGTTATTTTAAATATTAAAATAAATAACATGTAGATAGCTTTATCTTAAATTCCTTCAAGTTCGGAAGACAACTTCGGATATGTTTTTCGAGCTTGCCAGAAAGGCCCGAGAAGATACGATTGCTACAAAACAGTACCAATTGTTCCTAAAAAAAATTCAACTCTAAATTGAAATTACAGGAGATGCATTGCCGATGTGTAGCCCACTCTAGATTCACAATTTCAAATTGAGACCCCACTCCAGCACGATTCAAGTACACCACTGTGCCTTTCTATTGTTAATAAATCGATTCAGAAATTTAAACCAATGTTCTAGAGATTTGCTTCTGTGTTTTATGATGGCTACAGCGCTAGCCCACCAATCTTTTTTAAAAGATATGCGTGTCTGATCGCTGCATTAATAAAATTCAAAGTCCGATAACTGAAACCCTTTAAAAATTACGGTATCCACATAATTTCCGATTCTTGGAAACATTTGAACAATTTTTGTGTTTCATGCGAGTATGAAGTTGATTAGCATTGCAGAAAAAATAGAAAACTTGCGTATGCGAGTAAAGTATTTTTCTTTCTGCAATGCTGTCAACAAAAGCAAATATAACGATATTAGTATATACGTGTATTAGTAATATTTTACATCCGCCTCAATTAAAAAATTAATTATCCATAAAGATTAATATATCTATTAAAAATTCGAAGGGCTATATGATATATTTGAACACGCTCCGATGAAAATTATCACGGTGACCTCATAATATTCAAAGAATATTACTTATATTTATATCATTTCCAAGAAGATGGGCGAATAACTTAAGGCGTGTAAAATGCCCATAAGAGGAATGATTAGAGACTGCAAAATTGAAATATCATTAAATATCATGCAGCGCAGTCAGCGCATACCGTTTTTCGGTTATGCTATAAGACACGCCGATTTTGTGTCACTCATCTTTTTGGAAGTTATTGGGCTATAGGCTTATTCAAAATTAATTCGTTATGTTAACGCAGAAAATGTAAATATATAAGCGTAATAAGTTTAAATATATCATGTATGTCCCAAAGAAAGAGGGGGTTGCAGCCCCCCCCCCCCATCTTTTTTGATCAGCCAATATTATATCGACGTATTTCACTTGTTTGGGAGTAGTGGCTTCAGATGTGGACATACTCTGTGTACATCAGCCTGGTGCTTTTAAAACATTTTCATAACTTAAGTCAGTACTTTAATTAACCTTAGACTACAATCTTAAATCAAGATATTTTCAACATGCAAGACTTATATATGTGAAATTGTCACGGGATTGGAAAAATAATGACGAACCAGACCGGGATTCAAACCCGGGCCCCCTTGATTTTCTAGTCATGTGCTCTAACCAACTGAGCTATCTGGCGCCCTCATTCGAACCGATCTGTCTGTTACATTTCTCCACTTTATTGACCTTCGCCCAAAAAGATCACCCCAGGCGCTTTCCCTTGGCAAGAGTTCAGCAATCAGTTCCAGTGGTTGGTCTCGGCAACAAATATTAAAGGATTGGAGAAATAATGGCGGACTACAGCGGGATTCAAACCGGAGCCTCTTGAATCTCTAGTCAAGTGCTCTATATTGTACCAACTGAACTATATGGTGCCCGGTATTCGAACCCGTCTGACCGTCCCAAAATGAGTGTTTATTTGTGTTAAATTATAAATCTTTGGATTATATTGAATACAATTTACAATGGTAATTTATGTAATTTTTAACTCAGATGATACATAGTTGTTTATTTCAGGTATTACTTATAGCATGTCTGTTACGTGATCGCAACTACGAAAATATGTTCTAGTTGTACCTGTAAATCATATAATTTATCCATATGACGTTACTGCATGTGATGAACATGCACATGTTAAACCCATTGAGAATACTTTTATATTGCATAAATCATAAAAAATAAATAAGATTATTGAATGTAATTTTTGTCAAATTTAATACAATGCTAGTAATATTGATCTAAAAAGAATATCATACTATATTATACATATTTTACCAACTATTAAGTACAATCAAAGTCAGTCATTTATACAAATATATACACTGTTCACTTTAGATACTTATACACTTTCACTTTGTTGTCAAGTTCTCTAACCCACATATATTGTTCATCATCCATACACACACTACGGGGATATACGTTTACCACTCCTTGTTGTGGTGTGAGTAGTAATTATTATCATTTCATTATTATTAATTCATTAATGAAAATTATAAACATGCCAGGCTACATGAATGTTTACATGTATTTCTATGTACACTGTATATACCAATAATAGTATACTATTACAGTGTTGTTACATTGTCTCACAACACACACACAGTACCTAATTATTGTATGGATATATAATGTTCACTGCAGATACTTGTACACTTTCACTGTATTGGTAAAATGTTGTCCCACCCAGAGATTGTTGTCATCGTCCACACACACACTATAGGAACACTTACCCCTTGTTGTTTTGTGAGTAGTAGACACAATAACAGACCGTCCTGATCCAGAAGAATTCATTAAAACAGGAGACTGGATACCACTCAGTATACACTCAGTATACCACTCAGTATACTCTCGGATAATACAACCACAGAATTCATTAAAACAGGAGACTGGATACCACTCAGTATACACTCCTCTCACATCAACGGGGACATACTGGTGGGGATGGAGACAGATGAAGAGGCTAAAGTCACCAGGTACAACAAGACAGGGACAGAAATACAGAACATACAGAGAGACAACAAAGGACAGGGATATATAGTCACCCACACTACATCACAGAAAACATCAATGGTGATGTCTGTGTGTCAGACTATTACAGTAATGCTGTAGTGGTGGTGTATATACACCGTCCTGATCCAGAAGATGAACTGTTTTACTGATATCATCACACACCAGGATGTGACCGAGTACATCAGTACATATTCCATAGGGATCAAACTCTGACCCCTGACCTGTGTAGGAGAACCTGTGTTGTCCTGATTTATCCACCACCACTACAGCATTACTGTAATAGTCTGACACACAGACATCACCATTGATGTTTTCTGTGATGTAGTGTGGGTGACTATATAGTCCCTGTCCTTTGTTGTCTCTCTGTATGTTCTGTATTTCTGTCCCTGTCTTGTTGTACCTGGTGACTTTAGCCTCTTCATCTGTCTCCATCCCCACCAGTATGTCCCCGTTGATGTGAGAGGAGTGTATACTGAGTGGTATCCAGTCTCCTGTTTTAATGAATTCTGTGGTTGTATTATCCGGTAGTTTGGCAACATCTTCCTTGTTGTATTGACCAACAGTAAATACAGGTTGGACTGGTTTGGATGTCTCTGGTATTGGTTTAATCAGTATTTTTTCAGATTTAAGAGCAAATGTTAAATTTTTAATGTCCGAGGGAGATAGGTAACTATAAAATGTTTTGATTAAATCACTGAGATAGTTGATGTAGTCATCTATTTTTCGGTTTTGGCCGTTTAATGTTTGTAATAATAACTGTTCTGTTTTGTCGACTTGTTCTATTTTATCTGATGTTAGTGTGTCCACCAGCTTTTTCACAGACTCGGCTTCAGTCTTCATGGATGTTCTTATAGCATCCATGATCTTCTTTATTTCTGTGACATCTTCAGCAATTTCTTTTTTTAAATCTTGAGAAGTAGGCTCAAAATAATTTCGAATTTTAGCTATTTCTTCTTGACAAAAGGAACATTTTTCAGCAAAGACAATTTCTAGGTCAGTAAATATATGGCTGCGATGTTCTTTTGTGGCTGTGCATTTAGAACAAATGGGAATCTGGCATTCTTCACAGAGAAACTCTATTTGTCTTGTGGGGTGGATCTTGCATTTCTCCAAGGGAAGTTGACGTTTGCGTTGTTTATAAGGAACCACTTCATGGTTCTTGGTTATCCTATTTTTCTGATGTTCCTCTCTGCATTGTTCACACATTTGTTGGTTGCAGTTATTGCAGTAAAACTGGCAGTTCTTCTTACAGTCTTCAGTACCACACACTAAATAATGCTGGGCGTCAGGTGGTATTTGGGATTCAGATAATGCCATCTTCAATGAGACAAGTACATGTACATGTAAGTGTAGGAAATAGTATTGTCCGGTTTTCGACTTATCAGTATATCAATACTATATTCGACAAAATGTCCACAAAAATGGATGAAAAAAAATTTAAAGATCGAATTTATCAATTATGTCTTATGATAATAGAATTTGACATAGAAATACGTAGTATTCAAAGTTAACAATCTAAACTTTTCATGTTTCAATACACGATTGAAAAATGTAGGGCGAGTTTGATTGAACGACACGCGCATTGATGAAGTTTTCCGGTCAATTTTTTCTTTGATACGCCGATCAATAGAAAAATTATTATCTTCATTTCTTAAAAATATACAATTACGAGGGTTGTCCCAAAATAGCGTAGACAAGTAGCGTTATTCAGTTAATCGAAGACAAAGGAAAATGAAATTAGTGCCACAAAGGGTTCAAGAAATTTCTATTCAAATAATGTTTTAAAATTGAATATTGTTTGAGATTAAATTAGTGAAATGCAAGCATGTTAGATAAGAAATTCGACATGCGGCGCAATGTCAAAAACAAAAAGTTAAAATCAACATAATGAATTGAAAATTGGGCGGAAAAGTACTTTTCGAATGAAAAAATTCAAATAAACATACACTGATATTTCATTATAATTCTATTATTTACTCAGAATTTTTTTTGGCTATAACAAAACTTTTAAATATTTTATAGCGCGTTTTGTGACAAGTTGAAAAGTTAACTCATCATAAAATGACGTTGTCAACGTTTAAGGCGGCGCAGCAGTAACTGATACAATTTTGTAAAGACAATGAAATAAATCCTAAGCGGCTTTGGAAGTAAATGAAATTAACAAAGTCGATGAGAAATGCGTGTTGTGAATAAGTAGTTAAATATTTGAACAAGTATGATGACAATAAGTGGAAAAAAGAAACCTCGAACGAAATCAATGGACGTCAAAATGTTGGACGAGACATTTCGGTAAGACGGACGTTAGACAGCAAGTAAAACAAGGCAAGTTTGGAGCCGACAGATCGTTTGTACGTAGAAAGTATTAAAAAACAAAACAAAACTAGAAATATATATTGAATGTGCACGCAGAGTACATGTTCAAAGATAATATTTTTTCTAAGACATTCGGAAATAAAACGTAAATGTTATCGTGATCGATGTGGAGGGTTTAGCAACAACGTAAAACTGGAAATTTTCGACGTCGCACATTGCGCCGCCTGACAAAACTTGTTGTTACTAATTATTCATTTTCTCGAGAAATAAATTAAGTACCAAATTTTAACTTTTCAGCATTGTTTACCAAAGGGACATTGAAGAAAACATAGAAGTCTTATGAAATTGCAGTGAACAGATTATAAATTATGTGTCCCGTCTACATTTTTTTGGGACAACCCTCGTATTTCAACTTACCATTTTGTTGTGTATCAATGTCACCTTTAAGTTATTTCAGCTATTATTGTGTGGATGACACCCGCACAGAGATTAGATAAGGTGTATACGAGGCTTGTTTTATTTACTTTCTGGTTGTGGCGTAGATTTAAACCTACGCATAAACAAGATTATCAGATCAGAAATACAAAATTGCCTCGCACTGATCCTGAAAGTTTAGCTTTAAAACGTAAAAGTTTTTAAAACCATGTCAATTTTACGTCTGATTTTCAGTCAAAACAATGTGTATTGCCTCATGAAAACGTTTATTTCAAGGAGCTTCTATGCGGCTGTTCCAATGACATCCCAAACTCATTTGCACTGCGTGTTCCTAATGTCATTACATCAGGCATATCGAAGCCCAGATTTTTTCTTTTAATAAAATGGTATCAGAATTGATGGATCTTAGTGTATCATAATGCATGTTTAATGTGTCAACATTAGCCCCCCCCCCCCCCAGTTTTTGCAAAGTTATACCTAACCAAACATAGCATGATAGAGGGTTCAACCCCCCCCCCCCCCTTGAAAGGTTGAGAAGTTGGATTCAGAAGCATACTAGCCCCCCTCCCCCCCCCCCCCCACACACACACTTTTTCTCGCAAGAAAGATTATTCTTCCTAAATTTACCTTAAAAGATTGAGGAGTTGGATTCAGAAGCATACTAGAACACCCCCCCCCCCCCACGGATGAGGAATTTCATGATTTCGGGAAAAAAAAGATTGGGTAAGTAAGGTTTTTTTTCTTTCGGAAGTATAGGTATACTCCCCCCCCCCTCCCCACGGATTAGGATTTCCATGATTTTGGGAATTACTTTTTTCTTAATATTTCTGAGGATTAGTCTAGCCCCCCCCCCCCCCTTTCAATTTGCTTCCGACGACAGTGGTAATCATGATTTTGAAAAAGAAATAGGCAGGTCTGACTGGTGGAAAGTAGGGAGGGGATGAGGAAAAGGTGGTGCAACAAGTTGTAACATTTTGTCTACTTTGGTAGGACGAGATTAACATGATTATCATTATCAAAAAATATCATCAGTTTTGGCCGGGATTAAAGTAAAGGTACTGCATGGACTATTTACTTAAGGACCTGGCGGAACTAAACTAATCTCAGCGAGATAAGTCGAGATTGAAAAATTTGTTGACTGACGTCTATTCCGAATCTCAGAGGAACCATACATGTACTAAAACACGCCTGCCGGGGAAAACATGCCTGTCGAGAATATCTAGATCTAGACGCCTGTCGTTTATCTGATGGATAATTTTATATTTTCTTTGATATTTTATTTTACTTTAACAAATTAATGATCACAGATTTTTTTTTATTTTGTATTAAAAACTTAGCAAAAATTAGCAAAAATGTTCAATGTTGGTAAAGATAGATAACTCTTACGTAGAATTTATACTCCTGCCGAGGTCACCCTTTTAAAGCTTACCCGAGTTTTGTTATTTATTAACAAAACATAATATTTTGATTATTATGCCTGTCACCGAAGCATCTATGATAAAATATAATACAGGGACGGATTCATGAACAAGTCTATAAGATAAGCTACAGGAATATACACGTTTACGCTTTAATTTACGCTTGTCGAATACCCATATTAATTAATGCATGATATAGTTTTTCAATATATTTTTTTTTCAATCAACAGTATACATGATCAGAGAATTAGAATTCAATAAAAACTATTGTGTGTTTCAAAGAGCAATGCAACTAATTTTCATCATAACTATTTCGGTTGACGCAAAAATAGGTGATCTTGTTTATTTCATATAATTCAATAACTTAACCAAGTAAACGAATTGAGACATAACAATAATGTTTTTATAATCATATTAAATCGCAATTAGAATCATGTGTGCATCCAGAATTTTTTTTCAAAGGGGGGGGGGGGGGGGTATTCTGTTGTTCGTTTGTTCGTTAGTGGTTTTTTTTTTTGGTGGGGGGGGGTGGTGGGGGTCGAGGCATATTCGTATTTTTTTCGGGGGGGGGGGGGGGGTCAACTGTTCTGGTACATGTATTTTTCAATAGAAATATATGCAGAGAAAAATATCAAGTAAAAAGGATTTAATGTGTAGGAAAATAAATGATATAACATGTATTAATAACACGTCTTTGCCAATAAATCATTCAATTGCAAACAGATAGACAGATTTTGTTATTTTTGTGGCGAGACGGTTAGTGGTGACTACAACATTCATGCTCATTTTTGATGTTCGACATCTGAACGTGGTGGGTTTTTTTTTGGTTTTAATTGATTTCATATTTAAGTCCAAATTTTCCGAGTCATAAAGAACACAATAATCCATGTAGATCGGTTGTCTTTGAACATGTTGATTGTCACTCCGACATTGTAAGCAGTCATCATTACAAATTATGTAGAAATTACAAAATAACTTGCTCATTATCTTCTTTAATATATGCTATTTAGGACAAGTGGGGACTGGGGCTGCGTCTCCTAAGATAACTAGTGATCATTGCTCTACAGATACACGTGCATACACGTGGTAATTTCTTGTATGTTAGGTGTGAACTGAATGGTCTTTTGTCGCTAAAGAAGTTTTTGTTGTTCTATAATAATCTAAATGTATGCCAACACGTTTCTGATACTAAGTAGACCATCGGTCTAATGTCAGAAGGTCAGTAGGCAACTGCGTACTCTTAGGTAAGTTGTGCATAGCCTTTTTCGACAATTGCCATCTATAAATCACTAAATATCTGCAAATTCTTCATCACAGAGTAGTGTTAAGGAAATTATTCTATATATAGAATAATATGGAATATAACTTGGAGAAACACTATATACATTAATATTAAAGGCACAATTTCTGAAGGATCAGCACATGTCTGATGTGCTCGGGTGCTTGTGAAGCTAAATCATTTACAGAACAGGATTCAAGTAACTTTAGATAAAAAAAAATATTTAAGAAAATTTAAATGTTTTAAAAAATGGCGAAAATTCGAAATTCGGAACCGTTATTGGGCATGTGTTTTGCTTCCGGATTAAATGATAACGGTTATACCCGATGTAGATCGAAAAGCAGTTACATTTCATCAAAAGGCAAAGACTCGAAGAAAAAAAGAACACACGGGCAGCGGTGGACAAAAACGAATCAATGGCAGACACTCGAAGAAAGACGAGAAGGCAAAAAGTTGTATCAAAGGAAACCCAACTGAAAAGAGAAGGGTGCATATTAAAGAAACCCCAGATGTTGCTACAGAATCGGAAAAATCGCCACCGCCATCGAACCCACAGCTGACTCAGAGGTTTGTTTTACCTGAAAAATCCTCAAAACTGCCGTGCGGTAATTTGTTACGTGACCTCAGAAGGGGGTCTGATAGCCGGATGCAGACTAACTATTTAGTGGAATACAGGAAACGTCTTCGGCAATTGTCGGTTTAACTCCTCAATTGTAGTATAATTGTCTTGTATGTAAAATATGTGTGTAATGTATATACAGTATATGAGATGATAAAAACAAGTTTATTACGGGCCCCCAGAAGGCGGTCCGTTATTTGATATACATTTAGATATTGTAACTGCGTTTCTGCGGGGTAGTTTTTTGTTTTAATAGAATTAATTTCATGCTGATTTTCATGAATTAAAAGTAAATTTGCAAGTAGAAATATGTTTTATGCCTTTAAAATTTATTACACTTTTTTTTTGTTTTACTCGTAAACGTTAAGTAGGCCATAGACTGTCGTGTGAGGCGCGTTTTATCGAGACTACAAGCTTATCTTTTAAAAAGATAGGTGAGCTAGCGCTGTAGCCATCACAAAACACAGAGGCAGATTTCTAAAACATTGGTTTAAATTTCTGAATCGATTAAAGCTGCTTGGTCCGATTTTATATCAAATTTTATGCACGCTTTTAAACAATGGTTATGCTTAGTATATGCACAGGTGCTTGAGGACAGGATCGACCTAGATGTAGTTTGATAGTACAATTTAACAAAATAACCATCGGCAGTGCCTCTCGGCTGGCAGACAAAGTTAGCAACCTTAAAATTCTTGTATTATATGTACAGAGGGTCTGATTTTTTTCCAAAACTGTTTGTTTTATGTATTTTTGGGCAATGGATGAATAAATTAGATTAGAAATATATCATAAAAGGATAATTTAATAAAAAAGGAAAATAAAGTCCCTGGGGTCTATATTTTGGGGCGGGGGGGTGGAAAGGGGGGGGGGGGTGATCCTGTCCTCAAGCACCTGTGAGTATATGTATAATAATAGACATATTGCAGTAGTTTTCCCAGTCAATTAAGCCAAATTTCAATGAAGAAAAATACGTACAAAATTTGCTCACAAAACAAACGACATAAAAGGGTACCGCTTAATTTCGCCTCATGTTAAATTTTACCCCTGACGACGAGACGGGTATGGTTGTATTACGACTTTGACATCGCTTTAAATAAAGTTCGAAATGATCAGACAAATTACAAATAAACATGTGTACGTTTGCTCGCTAATATTTCTAAAGTTTGCTTTCTTTCATCAAAGCATATCATGCTAGTAAATAACCCCAATCATTCGGGGGACGAAACCAAACGCTTTCCTTTTCTAAACATTCCCGTGATGCACTTTGGTTTATTTTTTTTGTTTGCCCAAAAATAAATTATTTTTATTTACTTAGTATATTTCTAACTTTGAAAGGAGATTGACTCTGCTGGTGTAAATAGAAGAAAGTCCATAACTTTCTATGATAAATGATTTGTACGGAAAAAAAATTGATACTGTAATAACAAAAAAATCGGACCAAGCAGCTTTGATTAACAATAGGAAGACACAGTGGTGTACTGGAATTATGCTGGAGTGGGGTCTCAATTTAGAATTGTGATTTTTTTTATATAGTGTTCTAATTCACATCGGCAGGGTCATAGCTCATTAAGTGTGCCTTAATCATTATGAATCTACTTTGATTTCAATTTCGAGGTGAACATTTTTAGAACTATTGGTACTGTTTTGTGGCAATCCTATCTTCTCGGGCTTTTCCAAGCTTAAAGGATTTAAGTTAAAGATAGCTATTTATTATAATATTCAAAATTACACTTTGCTTTATAAGACCTAAGCTAGCTACTGTTACTTTTTGACATGTATAATAAAACACAAAACTTCATGTAAAGATGATGAACGAAATTCAAATGGTACAGTTTATCTAAAATAGTGCAGTATTCCCAGAATCCCCCACTATGGAGTCGAGCATGCGTATTCCAGTGAAAAAGACTAACGTTTTGCTAGCGCTCAAGAGCACTAGCAATAATCTTTTCGGAATATTCCAGTGAAAAAGACTAACGTTTTGCTAGCGCTCGAGAGCATTAGCAATAATCTATTCGGAAAATTTCGGAGTTCTTCATTCTTTTTAAAACAATGTATCGGGATCGGTATACGGGACATACTATAGACCTGAAACAATAAAGACCTGAATGAAATGAAATTTTATATAAATGATATATTAGAATTTCTATGTTCTGCGTCAAATAAAATGACTTTGTGTAGGTATTTATTATATTTCCATGTGAAATGTGGTAGACAAATATCTTGAAATGACATACATACCAATTATGTACGCAAAAATATGAAGGACCTGAAAAACTTGAATGACTTGAAAATTTGAGCTGACCTGATTTATTTATAAAATGAGGTGTAGATAAGATTTATAATTCCATTTAGGAGAACAATTGTCCTGCTTTTTTACCTTTAAAATTGTGCAGTTTCTACCGGATGAGCATGATCTTACATGTACCTTTAAAATAAGCCCCTTCTTTTTTATTATCTGGTCCCTTGAAATCATATAAACTAATGCATTAAGTTTTAATTCCATACACTGCAACAAAAAATAATCAAAGTACTGAAGAACTGACGGGAGTTGATTTTGTCGATGTTTATTTATTTTAAAATCAATGATATGTTATTTTGCATGACAAGTACATGTATACGTAGTTTCTAATTTGACTTACGCATATTTTTATAATACGAATTTTTGAACTTTTTCGACTAAAATGTCGAGAAACCTCCATATGAATCATGTTAAATAATATTTAAAGATAAAATTAATTTAATCAAACTATGTATCAGTGGTAGAAATATTTCTCGAAAATTGTATGGATCCAAGCAATTATTTTTAATTATATTGAACTCTAGTCTCGTTCAACCAAACGCTCGGCAGACATCGTAAATCTCCGACAAGGGTTTACGGAGACAGCCGAGCGTCGAGTTGAACGAGACTATATTGAACTCTGGCGTAGGAATACACACGACTACAAAAAATATTTAAATTGTTCGTACCATTTAAAATCTGACTATTTTTAAGGTATTTGTAAATGAGTTTCCTTGAAAAACAATGCTTTAGCATACATTACATCGAATTCATCAATTATTTTCAAGAACTAAGTCTTGTCAGGAGCAATGATTTGTGCTGAGGTTCAAACACTGTTTCACTTTCGGTTTGTCCGCGTGACTGCATAGGAGAGTTGATTAAAAATCAACTCCCAAAAATGGTTTGAAATACATAATCTCCAAGAGAATAATGACGAGTTGAACTTTGTATTTGAATAATGTACAAATCAATGTGTTCCCCATCACTTTATAATATGACAATGGTCATACAATTACCGTTAGAAATACTTACAGTAACGAACTCGATTCTTAATGATAATAGTAAAATGTTAAGCTTCAAAACGTGTTGCTGAAAATATATTAAAATTTACCATCAAAATTAGTGCAATCAACTCGTTATTTTCTTCTTTGTGGTGTGTTTTTAATGCATAAACAGCCATGATAATTCAAACAACAATTATATTTTTTGCGGCACATTTGACGCTTGCGTCAATATGTTTTCTTGTTATAACTTGAATTATATAACTTTAACGCTTATATGTTTGATTTTGTTAGATATGACAGTGCTTGAACTCTAGTATTTTAGTATGTGAATGTTTCGCGTTACGCGTAATTCCGTTTTCTTTCCCGTTGCGCGAAACTACGTGTAATTTGAAATATAAAAAAAACAACTTAATACTTGATTATATCGAAATGAAATAGCAATATATTTTTATATATTGGTATATGCTGAAGGATGGACTCTTGAATGTTTAAATTATTTGGTCGATTTTTTTTTTCTTGATTTTTTTTTATTTTTAGGGCCAATCAATCGTGCTTTTATAAATTAAGCCATCGAAATGATAAAACAAGACAAATTTGAAAGAAAAAAATCCAATTTTGTCGTAAGCAATTCATTATGATTATGTGTAACAGATCTTAATCATGCATGTAGGGAAGTTTAATGAAAATCTTATTATTTTTTTTAAGATAACTAAAACAAACAATCATGTTGATAATTGATTATGACTTTTTGACCCTATGTTTAACAATCCATCTTTCCATCTCTGTTTTTCTGAATGTTGTCGTTCCATTAAATTGCAACTCGCTCAAATTTTTCTTATTAGGT
Organism: Magallana angulata; assembly: GCF_025612915.1. Classification (NCBI taxonomy): domain Eukaryota; kingdom Metazoa; phylum Mollusca; class Bivalvia; order Ostreida; family Ostreidae; genus Magallana; species Magallana angulata. Next base: position 41,579,143 of record NC_069118.1, on the reverse strand, counting down.
ATATGTTCAACATGTAACTGATAGTATGTATACCCTGATCTAATTAGAATAAGGTTGTAATACGAAATATCAGAGTGATGGAAACACTTGCTGGTGTTAATTTGTTTTTGTGAAGCAGTTGTACTTTGTTAAATCAAATGAAAATGTCAAAGATATCCAGATTGTCTCATACATTTGTTTTTATTTCATAAAGAATGAGTGTTCATTCTTGTTCTGCAAATGATGATGTCCATCTTATAGACATGGTAATTATACCCCACAGTAGTAAAACCCAAGTACTTACAGAATTTGTGTAAACACCCCCCCCCCCCCTTTTTCCATCTTCTCTAGACTGAAATATGACACATTGTCATGTGTTTAGTTTACTTATCTATCTTTTATTAAGACATATTTGATCGAGTTAGAATTTTACCACAAAATAAATTCAAATTTTACTACAGGTGTCTTCTTTTATATTGATTTGAATGTTTGCATAGAAGACTTGCTTTAAGCTGGGGTGTCCGTACAACAGCGGAGTTCAGCTTAATACTCTGATCCGTTAGCAATGTGTGAAACCGAAAGTCTCGAGAATGATTTTGATTGTTTCTAAATCATGTCATCGTTCAATATTTCCTGGTTAATACTCATATAATAAGTAGATAGTCGGAATAAGATTATGTTATGTGCAATACACAAAGGAACTTCAAAGAAACACGTGGTTTAAATTTATAGCTTTGATTAAAGTTATTTGACACTATTCATCATGCAATCATTATAATCAGGGTTTTTTTTCTCAGTGGTTACTCTTGCTTTCCCCACTGACATTCATCTCTTTGGGATTTTAAAAATTTACAATGAAAAATATGCCTCGTTTTTCCTTAGTTTTCATATTTCTGTATTTTGGTTCCAAAACAAAAATTACATTCAATGTTTGCAAATTTTATTTTTGTACTTTCTTAAAATATAACAATGTCAATACATGTAATACAGTGTATCAAATTATATTTATATTGTGATTGTAAAATCTTTTTTTTGCATTTATCAAAAAACGCCTACAAAAGTCGCCATAAATTGGCACTAAGAAAAATTCAGTTTAAATGTTCAGATATATTGTACATGCAAAGGCGGAACAAACAATATAGAATAGGGGGGGGGGGCAATCGTTGAAAATCAATACGTGTAAAAATCCGCATTAGTTAACCTTTTATTGAAATCAAAGGCTTATTTATTACTTTTCGTTAGTAAAATAAAAAAAAAATATCTTGTCAATATTTATGTCGACGCAACAAAATGCACATGCATTATGGCAAGTCCTACCAGTCTTTATTTACCCATTGCTGAGCGTTAAAATTTGGTTTTGTATGGAAAAGATTCGCAAAATTTCTAGCTTTCATAAAACAATTTTCTAGAAATAAGAACGTGCGTCTTGGCTTCATAAAAAAAGGTCACTTTAGAAAAAAAAATATTTAGTTTAAATACTAGAATCTTAATAATAATCATTAGGAAAGTTGTTGGGTTTTTTATTTTAACTTATTCAAGTTTTAATTCTGAAATTATTTTTAATGTTGTTATTCTATCAAATGACCTGTTCAATAAATGCACAAATGATCGCATATATGACATAAGCTGTGGCTTAATTCTTTTTAATAAATTGTATAATTTATATGTAATATTAATGTACAAGCCATTGCCGTCCCCGGGATCTTGATGTGGGCTCTGAATGAATTAATATAACATACACGCGTTCTGATACACGTTGCCGGTCCAAAAGATCACAGTCTATTGACCAGCGGTCCAATAGATCGCAGTCTATTGACAGGCAGTTCAAAATAGACGCAACATTTTTATTTGTGATAAAACAAGAAAATCCCTTTGATTAGGTAATAATGCGCTTTATAATATACCTCTGTGAATATTTTCCATGTAAAATTACAGCAAATAAACATGCTGTTCTATCTAACCGTGGAGTAGATCCAGTGCTATCTGCCCATGATGAATAGTCATCGCAACTATTCACCGCAATCGGAACTTCTCGGGCCTTTCCACAGAGCTCGGAAAAACAGTTTTTCCGAGCTCTGCCGGAAAGGCCCGAGAAGTTGCGATTGTTATTCACCGGTGGCATTCGATTTCCCTTGATCTTTTTTAAACTCGGAACAACTTTGATGTAATCTTATCGCTACATTAATAAAAATCAAAGTCTGATAACTGATACCCTTTTTACGGTATACATATAATTTCTGATTCTTGGAAACATTTGAACAATTTTTGTGTTTGATGCGAGTATGAAGTTGATCAGCATTGCAGAAAAATAGAAAACTCGCGTAAGCGAGTAAAGTATTTTTTCTTTCTGCAATGCTGTCAATAAAAGCAAAGAAAACGATTTTACTATATACATGAACTAGTATTATTTTACATCCGCCTCCAGGCACGTAGCAACGTTTTTGAAAGTGGGGGGGGGGGGGGGGGGAGGCAGACTCATCCAAAGCATTAAAAAAAGCAAGAAAAAAAGACTTTCCCCAAATCTTCAAAATCCTCATCCGTGGGGGGGGAGGGGGGGGGGGGGGCTGGCGTATTATATTACTTCAATTTCAATCCTAATTTCCTTATTTTCATATCAGTTTTTTACATCCACCAAAAAAAAAAGAATGGGGGGCCAACTCCATGACAATTCAATTTTTTATATGTAAATTTTAAAAAAAGTAGTTGCTGCGAGAAAAAGCCCCCCCCCCCCCCCTGATGCTACGTGCCTGCGCCTCAATTATCCATAAAGATTTATTAAAAGTTCGAAGGGCTACATGTATAGGATAGATTTGAACACGCTTCGACCGAAATTATCACCTCATAATATTCAAAGAATATTACTTATATTTATATCTTTTCCACGGAGATGGGTGAATAAGAATTGTAAAATGCCCATATCAGGAATGATTAGAACCTGCAAAATTAAAATATCATTAAATCTAATGCAGCGCTTTTTCTGTTATATGCTATAAGACACGCCGATTTTGTGTCACTCAAAATTAATTCGTTATGTTATTGCAGACAAAGACAGTTGAAAATGTAAATATATAAGCGTAATTGCTTAAATATATCATATAACCCAAAGAAAGAAGGGGAGGGGGTTCAACCTCCGGATCCCCCCCCCCCGCCCATCTTTTTGGATCAGCCATGTATATCACATGTTTGTGAGTAGTGGCTGCATATTGCATTGTAGACCTACTCTGTGTACAACAGCCAGGTGTTATGAAGACCTTGTCCTGATACCAGGCCATTGTCACTGATAGACAGTTGGACAGTAGACGGTTGACAAAGAGTCCGCTGACTGCTCTGCTGAGAAGGCTCTCCAATAAGGAGCTTCCTTTAGAAGAAATCGTTTCGCTTTGTTCTTCAGCCACTGGTGCTTTTAAAACATTTTCATAACCTGAGATTGCAATCGTAAATCAGGGTATTTTCAACATGCACATCGTCGGAAACCCACGGTTGATTACGCGTTGCTCCTCTATACGTGATGCAGAGAGGAACGACGCGTAATCAACGTGGGTTTCCGACGATGCAACATGCACGATTTATATAAATTTGTAACCGGATGGGAGAAGTAATGACGGACCAGACCTGGATTCAAACCAAAGCCCCAAAAATTTCTAGTCATGTACTCTAACCAACTGAGCTATCTGGCGCCCTCATTCGAACCGATCTGACCATTACATTCCTCCACTTTAATGATCTTCGCCCAAAAAGATCACTCAGGCTAATTCCCCTAACATGATCGAGGTAACCTGTCAGTTCCGGGGTTGGTCACGGCAACAAATAGATAGGGATGGGAGAAATAAAAGCGGACTATAGCGGGATTCAAGCCCCAGCCTCTTGAATCTCTAGTCAAGTGCTCTACCAACTGAACTATGTGGTGTGGGTTTTGGAACAGGTCTGACCGTCAAAAAATGATTGTTTATTTGTGTTAGATTATAAATCATTGGATTGTATTGAAATATAATTAACAATGTTAAGTTATGTAATGATACCTTGTTGTATATTTCAGGTACTAATATTTAAAGCACTTCTGTTACATGACCATAAGTATGATAATATATTCTATTTGTACATGTACCTGTATCATAATTATATGTATGACATTACTGCATGTGATGAGCATGCACATTTTAAAACTTGTCAAAACCATTGAGAAGACTTTCTTATTGCATAAATCAAGAAAACATAAGAAAATTGCAAATGGGTGTATTATTTGTCAAATTTAATATATAATGTTAGTAATATTGATCAAATAAAATATATCCTACCATATCATAAATAGTTTACCAACTATTAAGTTCAATCAAAATCAGTCATTAATACATATTATACTTGTACACTGTTCACTTTAGATACTTATACACTTTCACTACGTTGTAAAATTCTCCAATCCACATGTTTTTTTCATCATCCACACACACACTACGGGGATACTTTATCCCTTGTTGTGGTGGGAGTAGTAGAGACAAGAACTGACCGTCCTGATCCAGGAGATGAACTGTTTTACTGATATCATCACACACCAGGATGTGACCGAGTACATCGGTACATATTCCATAGGGATCAAACTCTGACCTCTTACCTGTGTAGGAGAACCTATGTTGTCCCGATTTATCCACCACCACTACAGCATTGTTATAGTCTGATACACAGACATCACCATTGATGTTTTCTGTGATGTGGTGTGGGTAACTATACACACACAGTGCCTGTCCTTTGTTGTCTCTCTGTATGTTCTGTATTTCTGTCCCTGTCTTGTTGTACCTGGTGACTTTAGCCTCTTCATCTGTCTCCATCCCCACCAGTATGTCCCCGTTGATGTAGGAGGAGTGTATACTGAGTGGTCTCCAGTCTCCTGTTTTAATGAATCCAGTGATTGTATTATCCTGTGTTATCCTATTGATGACTTTGTTGTCTCTGTCTGTATAAATCAGATTCCCGTCCTGTGTGACTGTGTGGTAGCTTTGAGTTCCACCACTGGTTAGTATCATCTGTAGCTGATTCCCCTGTAGATCTGTTTGGACAAGGTTACCATCATTATCATTGCCCCAGAATCGGCCTGATTTACCCAGTGATATATGTAATACACTGCTAACACCTGGTACTATATACTGCCTGACCTTGGTGACAGAGGAAGACAGAGACAGTGTTTGTTTCACGTCAGATTTCTCTCTGTCTTGTTGCCTCTGTTTCCCTGTAGGTTTCAACTGTGTAGAAGCAGTCTCCATGGGCTTTATTTTTCTGTTCTCTGGTTTAGTGTTAGGAACGGTTATTCTACCCAGCAGTTTGGCGACATCTTCCTTGCTGTATTGACCAGCAGTAAATACGGGTTGGACTGGTTTTGATGTCTCTGGTATTGTTTTTATCAGTATTTTTTCAGATTTGAGAGCAAATGTTAAATGTTTAATGTCCGAGGTAGATAGGTTACCATAAAATGTTTTGATTAAATCATTGAGATAGTTGATGTAGTCATCTATTGTTTGGTTTTGGTCGTTTAATGTTTTTAATAATGACTGTTCTATTTTGTTTACTTGTTTTATTTTATCTGATGTGACTGTGTCTACCAGTTTTTTCACAGATTCAGCTTCAGCCTTCATTGCTGTTTTTATCCCTTTCATGAAGTTCTTTATTTTTGTGACATCTTCAGCAATTTTGTTTTTTAAATCTTGAGAAGTAGGCTCAAAATAGTTTCGAATTTTAGCTATTTCCTCTTGACAAAAGGAACATTTTTCAGCAAAGACAATTTCTAGATCGGTAAACATATGGCCGCGATGTTCTTTTGTAGCTGTACATTTAGAACAAATGGGAATCTGGCATTCTTCACAGAGAAACTCTATTTGTCTTGTGGGGTGGATCTTGCATTTCTCCACAGGAAGTTGACGATTGCGTAGCTTATAAAGGACCACTTCATGGTTCTTGGTTATCCTATTTTTCTGATGTTCCTCTCTGCATTGTTCACACATTTGTTGGTTGCAGTTATTGCAGTAAAACTGGCAGTTCTTCTTACAGTCTTTAGTGCCACACACCAAATAATGCTGGGCGTCGGGTGGTATTTGGGATTCAGATAATGCCATCTTCAATGAGACAAGTACATGTACATGTAAGTGCAGGTAATAGTATTGTCCGGTTTTTGACTTATCAGTATATCAATAGTATATTCGACAAAATGTCTATAAAAATAAATGAACGAAAATTTAAAGATCGTATTTATCAATAATGTCTTATGATAATAGAACTTGACATAGAAATACGTAGTAATCAACGTTAACAATCTAAACTTTTCATGTTTCAATACACGATTGAAAAATGTAGGGCGAGTTTGATTGGACGACACAAGTGAATTGGGTTGCCAGAGTTGTTAATAAAACACGTATTTCACGACGCTAGAGTTGAATCCGTGTTACAAAAGTTTACTTCTACTTTTAGTTAGAGCACAAGAGTTTAAAGATGGCGGAAAACGATCAGCAATTGCGAGTTTGACATAAGTATGAACAATTTGAATTTTGGGGTGTAATAATATTATATATATATATATATATATATATATATATATATATATATATATATATATATATATATATATATATATATATATATATATATATATATATATATTGTATATATCACTCAAAGAGTAGAAATTAATAAACTTTTATATAACTGATAATCCAGATTTCAAGTAGAGTTAGAGATAAACGGTAAAAAAAAAATATAGCATTTATTTAGCTGGAGGTGGATTGGTTGTAATGTTAAACTCTACAGGTAAAACGCAACACTGATTTTCTTTTTAATTAATTCTTAGTTACTCATCCAAAATGTCATCATTGAGATGTTTATTTCAATTCACAATAATTTTCTGATTGGGGGAGGGAATCTTATTAGTTCTAAATAACAGGGAAATTTTAAAGCAGATTTTAAAACAGATTTGTACAGGATGAATGTTTTAAACAAAAGAGATTAAACATGTACATGGTAAGTACTCTAAAATTTAGTAAATTTATGTAAATCTAAGACAGTTAGCCTTGGGTCAGCTGAGAGGAGAATACTTATTCGCCATTTTTAACACTAGAGCATCACTCGTCGTTTTATTCACATTCATAGAGTCTAGCCTTTGCGCATGCACCAACATAACCCTAGAGTTACCAGATTCAGTTCAATCAAACGCGCCAATAATGTCTACGAGGATTTGTTTAGCAACAGACCCAGACGATAACGTTATATTATTACGCGAGGTGTCCAGAGGACTTCCGAATGGAGAAAAGATTCCAAATTATGAATCTCCGTTTTTTTCCTGTGAATTTCTCCGAGTAAAAAATGATAAAATGTTACTGAAATTATCTTGGATATTTTCCCTTTCATCTAATTCAATTGCTCTTCTTTCACGGGTAATACTATGTATATTTTTATTAAAAATGGTCCAAATGTGCCGCTTAAATATCTCGGGGGAGAGTTTAACTATCCAAATACTATTTTAAAAGAAATTGTAGATAATCATTTCTTCTAGGATGTTTCACATTAAGCAATGTAAATAGCTTCACTTATTTTACATAAATTATGAACAGATGACCGAATACAATTACAAAAAAGCATCATTGGTTGTGTGTAATTTAATTTGTAGATAATTATAACCAACTATATGGGCCTATTAAGCTTTATATTAACTAGTAACTCTTATTAACTGGACTTGTTTCTCAACAAGTGCAAAACGAATGGAAGAATAAAAATCGAATTGATAACCACGTCCCATTAAAAAAATTAAATGGCCACTACTTTCGGTTCTGTGAAAAGAACATACATATAAAAATCATTCATTGATGACTTGAAGTAAACCCACTTTTACGCTATCTAGAGATTGTGTCAACTTCTTTACTGTCATGAGATATAGATACATGCATATATACAACTATTTCAACTTACCGTTTTTTGTGTATCAATGTTACCTTTAAGTTATTTCAGCCATTATTGCGTGGTTGACAACCGCACAGAGATTAGATAAGGCGAATACGAGGCTTGTTTTATTTACTTCATGATTGTGGCGAAGATTTAAACCTACGCATAAACAAGATTATCAGATCAGAAAAACATATTAGCCTCGCACTGAACCTGAAAGTTTAAATGTAGAACGTAAAGTTTTTAAAGCTTATTTTCAGTCAAACAATGTGCATTGCCTCATGAAAACGTTTATTTCAAGGAGATTCTATGCGGCTGTTCCAATGACCTCCAAAACACATTTGCACTGCGTGTTCCTGATGTCATGAGATCAGGCATATCGAAGCCTAGATTTTTAAAATAAAAAATATCATGTATCAGAATTTATGGATCTCAGTGTGTATAGCACGAGTATCATAATGCATGTTTAATGTGTCAACATTGAATTCGTATAGTTATGGGATATAATAAGTGACAGTGAGCAATAGAGGTTTACCATGCATGCACATGTTTAATCATGATTTTAAAAAGTAAATAGGCAGATCTGACCGATGGAAAGGGGGGGGGGGGGTGGTGAAAATAGGTTGTAACGTTTTGTCTACTTTGGTTGGACGAGATTTACATGATTATCATTATAAAAAAATATCATCAGTTTTGGGTATAAAGTAAAGGAATATTTTAATGGAATATTTTACTGAAGAATCTGGAGCAACTAATTAAACTAATCTCAGCGAAATAAGTCGAGACTGAAAAATTCGATGACTGACATCTATTCCGAATCTCAGAGCAGTACCACACAGTGGTCATACATGTACTCAAACACGCCTGTCGGGGAAAACATGCCTGTCGAAAACATCTAGACGCCTGCCGTTTATCTGATGGATAATTTTATTTTGTTTTACTTTACTAAATTAATGATCACACAATTTTTTTTATTTTGTATTAAAAACTTAGCCAAAAAATAGTAAAAATGTTCAATGTTGGTAAAGATAGATAACTCTTACGTAGAATTTATACTCCTGCCGAAGTCACCCCTTTTAATCTTGACCGAGTTTTGTTATTTATTAAAAAAACATAATATTTTGATTAGTATGCCTGTCATCGAAGCATCTATGATAAAATGTAATACAGGGAAAGATTTATGAACATGTCTATAAGATAAGCTACAGGAATATACACGTGTACGCTTTTACGCTTGTCGAATACCCATATTAATTAATGCATGATATAGTTTTTCAATATATTTGTTTTTCAATTAACAGTATACATGATCAGAGAATTAGAATTCAATAAAAACTATTGTGTGTTTCAAAGAGGGGTGCAACTAATTATCATCATAACTATTTCGCCTGACGCAAAAATGGGTGATCTTGTTTATTTCATATAACTTAATAATTTAACCAAGTAAACGAATTGAGACATAACAATAATGTTTTTATAATATTAAAATGTAATAAGAATCATGTGTGCATCAAAAATATTTTTTTTTCAAAGGGGGGGGGGGGTATTCTGTTGTTTGTTAGTGTTTTGTTGTTTGTTTGTTTGTTTTTTTTTTTGGGGGGGGGGCGGTCGAGGCATATTCGTATTTTTTTTTGGGGGGGGGGGGGGTTCAACTATTCTGGTACATGTATTTTTCAAAAGAAATATAGAGAAAACTATCGAGCAAAAGGGATTGAATGTGTAGGAAAATAAATGATATAACATGTATAACACATCTGTGTCAATAAATCATTCATTTGCAAACAGATAGACAGATTGTGTTGTTTTTGTGGCGAGACGGTTAGTGGTGACTACAACATTCATGCTCATTCTGGATGTCCGACATCTGAACGTGGTGGTTTTTTTACGGTTTTAATTGATTTCATATTTAAGTCAAATTTTCAAAGCCATAAAGAACACAATAATCCATGTAGATCGGTTGTCTTTGAACATGTTGATTGTCATTCCGACAATTATAATCAGCCATACTAGTACTGAACATAATTAATCTTAAGTCGAGAAACGTTTTGATTAAAAGGAAAGAATAATGCATGCATCCATTCGTAATTATTATTGATTCTTCAATATATATGTACTAATATATAACTGAAATATGCTGATATTTTTCATACGTCATTCAATATCATTTACTTTACTATACCTTAAACGGTTACACACAATGCTTTGTACCATTGCCAATCACAATCTGATGACGCACATGTGCATTAATGTATTTTTATCTCAATTTATTACAAATTATGGAGTAAAATTTACAAAATAACTTACTCATTATTTTCTTTAATATATAATATAAGGGAGGGGGGGGGGGGGGGGTGTGGCTGCGTCTCCTAAGATAACTAGTGATCATTGCTCTACAGATACACGTGCATACACGTGTTAATTTCTTGTATGTTATGTGTGAATTGAACGGTGTTTTGTCGCTGAAGAAACAATAGACCTTAATCTACCTGTATATTGGAAGACGACCGTAAAGAACACCTTGTTGACCCCCCCCCCCTCTCTCTCTCTCTCTCTCTCTCTCTCTCTCTCTCTCTCTCTCTCAAATGTTTTAAGTGTCAGACCAGACATATTGTTAGGAACGAGTAGATCTACGAACACGTTATGCTTTAAGATACTATCTAACTATGTATAGCGTTTGAACATACACCTAGTAATCATTAACCCAAATGGACTATTAAAATATTGCACTCCACTTTTAGTATTACCGTTGATAAAGCAAGGTCACTACAGCAGGATTATCAAGGTTTGTGACACTTAATTTTAAATATTTGTGTAATCTATATGAAATTGAAGACGAATACCACTTTATCCTAATAACACTTAATCAGAAACTATTTCTGGTTTTTAAGCTACAAGTTTTTTTATCTTGTCAAACTTACTTCTCTTCATAAAACGTAAATAGTCCATTCATAACCGTAAACATTTAAACATTTGTGTTACCATTTTCGACAAGCTTATAAAACACAGAAAAACAAAACTTATTTTGTTGGGAAAAGGATTATTTATTAATTTTTACAAAATAATCCAGGTGTATCACCAAGAATCTTGACATGAGCGAGTTGAATCATTATACAACGTTAATCATTGAACCGGACTGCTCTTTCTCGATTAAAAATGAAGATCAAAAGTCGTGGAATTTTAACCGGGTCACATTTTTAACAAAACTTTATACAGATAACCTCAAAATATGTTGTACATGTAGCTGCAATAATCAGATACTAATATTGATTAGGCTGAATATTGAATCAAACTACAGAGTTCTGATTTGATTTGCTAATTGCTCTGACTATTATAATAACTTTACTTAATTTCGCGTAAGTTTTAATACATATGTACTTCTTATCGGGAAATATTTTTTTTTCATACAATTTGTTTTCATTTCTTAGCAATAATTTATAATAGTGTGTGTGTTCAATGATTATTACGCGTACATGTATCTGTTTATATTTTTCGCACAAATACCTTTTTTTTCAATCATGTGTATTTTTGTAAAGAAATGCAACATAAATATATCTAATGCCAATAAAAAAGTTTGTTTTCAGGAATGTGTGATGCTGAAACGGTAGTCCAGATTTCATTGGAATTCAGCGATTTCAAAGTCCATTGTTGCGTTCATTCATCAAACAGCAGTTGTAATTAAGGAATAATGAATCATTCTTTGGGTATTATGAGGTGATAATTTCGGTCGGGGCGTGGTCAAATCCAATAAAGACCGAAGGGCTTTATGACAGATTTGACCACACTCCGATCGAAAATATTGCTCATAATATTCAAAGAATGATTCCTTATTACTTATATTTATTATAATTTTTATTACAATTTTTACACTTTAAAACAACATACTATTTTTCCTGTAGCACATGCTATGTTTTACTACACGGCGCAGCCAATACCGTTTTTCGGTTATGCTTTAAGACATGCCCATTTTTGTATCGCTCATCTTTTATGAAATTATTGGGTTTTATGCTTCAAAATTCATTCGTAATGTTATCACAGACAAATACAGTAGAAAATTTAAATATTGTGTCTTATTATGCTCGCCGAAAAAAATAAAGAAACCTTATAATCATTAATAATCTTGGATTTGTTTTTCATCTACTTACGTTTATGATTATATGTATAAAACTGGTTTGTGTTGCTTGCGGATTTTTCTCGCACAAAATACAAAAAACAAAAAACAAAACCAAAAACAAAATGTGCTCTGTGCTTTCTTCATCTGCAAACATGTTATCGTTTTTGCTTATATGTGTATTCAACGTTATCTAGAGGCTTTACCGAAAAATGATAAATGGAAATTTGTTCACAATGTAAATGTATGCTAATATTTTTTTTTAATAGAAAAATAACCCCGAAAATAAATGAAAAAATAAAACGTATTGGTCGCGGTGGAGGTGGGGAGGGGGCTACTAAGACATATTAATTGTTGCAACAGCCAAAAAAAACCCTATATTTTCTATTGTCATATTTATCTCTAGAATTCATTTTATCAACCAATTAATAAAGATAATGCTTAAAATCAATTTAAGTCTAAACTCTATATTTGACAACAAGTACCCAGATTATAAAAAATAAACTATAACCATGAAACACTTTTTTACTGCGAAACTGAAAGGGTCAAATAAATGTAAAACCACGTGGTGTCAATCTAAATGACAATTACATTCGCAGTGGTGCATATAAAAGGGCCGAAATAATAAAAATAAAAAATAATAATAACCCCCCCCCCCAAAAAAAAAAAACCCCCAAAAATAAAAAACGTGTAGAAATTTTACGGATTTTGACTTGTAATTTTCTTCAGAAATTGGTGATTGGCCTTATAAAGAGTGAATCAAAGGTATTTGTGCTGATTGGGAACTGAGGAAATTCTAGTTACAGAGTTTCAAAGACACACATCCCCTGGTTACAGTGAATTGTATTAAAAAACTGCCCCTACCACCCAATAGCTTGTTTCATTATATGTCGCACTAATTAAAGGATTTCCACCTTTTTTTAATGAACTTTACATTATAACATAAAACAGACAGGTTATAAATACCAAAAATTCCTTTTGTATGCGTACAAATGTAACATTTACTGTATAATACAACAAGCATGACATGTGGATGCGTTAATAAAATTATATACAAGAATGGACATGGGTCACATGTACCCCATATCCAAGATTTTCGACTTGAATTTTTCACTGTTCTCTGTCAGCCGATCTCTAAGAACTTTTTAATTTAGAAACTGGCGTATATAGTTCATGTCTGTAACAAATACTGCCACCAGTTTGAGCAGTGCACACATCTGTGCTTATAAAACATGCAGTCTATACACGAGTGCGGTCAGAACTATTTTGCAGGTGTTGCATTACCATTACGTCACTAAAAAAGAAAAGAAAAGAAAAACACGCACGCATACACAATAAACAATTAAAAAAGATCGTATTATATCACCCACAGACAGTAATTATGGAAGAAACATAATTATCATTACCGGGTATGATTCCCTCTACTATTATACATGTAATAGAATTTTTTACGGAAACTCATTGTTAATTCATAGCTTTATAGAGACTGACAAGATTGAAATCTACACGCTTTGTTTATCGATTGGTCGAAACCTACAGAGATCTCAAAAAAAAAAAAATTATAAAAAAAAAAACCGCAGACTGCACGAAATAATCATGATTATGTCAGACTAATTCCCCGAGACGATTCGGCTGTTTCTTTATGATAATTAAGGCCTAAAAGGTCAGTCTTAGAAAGTAAATTTCCTCACATTGCTTTTCTAACCTGCACTTTTTTTATATTTGAATTTTTCACTTATTTGAAATACATAAATAAAATCTCGCATTTTCGGGAATGTTTTGTAGAGAGGAAAGACACAGTCTCTCCTAAGGGGAATTGTTCCCAACCTATGAGATGCAAAAATACTGTAAGACTACAACGAAAATGAACCTGTAGAAGAAATATTTCTGTACTATTGAAAGTGTTGATACATGAAGCAGTCTATATATCTTTTCTCACAAATAAAAGGATGAAGGGGCTAATAAGTGTTGGAAATAAGATATTATGGCAAAGAGTAAGGTGCAGTCCAATTAATTAAAATTGGAGCAGTCATAGAGAAAATTAATGTTCATTTCAAACGGACCCTTTATCGACCAGGGCATCGTTGAACAGATGTACTGTCTATAATTTCAAATATTTTAAAAATACTTTCTATTCTATAAATTGAATATATAAGTACCAAAAGCGTGTACAATGTTATTCAACCTGATGAAAAACATTGTGCTAGGGAATAACAGGTTTTAAAACCTTTTGGTTTATTTAAATTTTTGATAACATTTGATCTGCTGCTCTGTATCTAGCTTACCTATCGAATTGAATATTTATACAATTCTACTTTTCTTTGAAGCGTGGGCACTTTCTTTGGCTCTTTTATTTAACTGATACAAGACAGCATAGTAACCATCTAATGAATTATTTTGAAAATTATCACTACTAGTCGCCAAAACATACTGCTTTTAGTCGCTTTGCTGACATCTCTCTAAAGCCCTGTTTACCATGATTGTTTGACGCTACAATATTAATTACTCTAGTTTCACCTTTCTTGTTGATTTGATAGCAAAGAATTTCCTTTCAGCAAAACATTATTTTTTTTTTGTTTTTTTTTTTAATATAGAACTTACCATAATGAATAACAGAACTCATTTCTTGTTTTGAAATAAGATATTGCTTAGTTTGTAAAAAAGCTGGTACCTATTACAGTAATCTGTAAAACAAACTGTTTGTATTGTTTTCGTTTCTTAAAGAAATATAATCTTGAAAAGTATGCGTCGTTTGGAAATATTCTGAGTTATCTCCCTTTTAAAAGGTAAAACAAATTGTACATAGTCATTTTTTTTAAATGGTCTAAAATGCAGAAGTCTTCTACATGATTCTGCTATAAACTTTATGAATACCGGTAGATCCCCCCCCCCCCCCCCCCCAAGAAAAAAAAATGAAACTGCTGTGAATGGAAAATTCAAATTTCATAAGATACACAGGAACATGAATGCTAATTATATTGGTGCTAGTGTCATTTTAATGTACACAATGCAGGAAATTCAATAAAAAAATACATTCAAATGTGTAAAAACATTGTTCATTTAGTAAAAGAGATAAACATCTTATTATCAAGCTATTAATAAATCAATTAATAACACCTTGTCCAGCATGTTAAAGATAAACAGTAAATACTTATGTTCATAATAAACAAAAATTGCAAGAATTGGATAACCCTTAACCAAACAAAATCAAACTATTAATATAAAAAGTTAATGATGTTTTTGATTTATTCAACTATCATTGATTTGTATTTTTGCATATCGTTTTGATTGGGTTTTATCCCAAATAGAAGAGTTAAGTTTCCAAAGCCCTAGGCGGTCAGTGCCATACTGAATGATTTGTTTTCGGCCCCCTCATTCAGACAACTCACAGGAATTAAGGGATGGCTGGTCTTCTTCAAGTAATTCTGTCAAAAAGATATAAATCAAAGTTAACATATGAAAAAAATAATCCCATTTCAATATATTCCCACCGGTTAGATGAAGGTCTGCCACTCAGTCAACTAAAAGATGACTAATATTAAAGGCAACTTAAAATTGAATAAATTAGGATAACTACCGAATACAAGGAAATATTCACCCCGTTTTAATTTTGCCCCTTTCGACCTCCTTATCAGCGGGCTGGGATATTTCTAATGTCGTGTATTTTCTCTCTCTCTTCACTATGTCTGGGCGAAATCAAGACGGGGCAAAACTTTTGCAAGTGTAGGAGGGTGAAACTTACACAGGGCAAAAATAGCTCTATATATAGAATGCCTTTCAGTCACCTTTTGAGATATTTTAATTACCATTCAGTTGACTGAATGACACAACTCATCTGTCGTATTTACGATATTTATAGTTTATTCTTAATAACTGCAAAAATATGATTTCTTTTTCATAATATCATTATGCTATCTAAAAAAACTTAATTATTTTTGTTTTTAAAAAAATGCAATAGGCCCGGTTAAACCAATTCTCTATATCTGCCCATTCAATTAAATGCTAAATAAATTAACACATGTGTTATATGCACATTCTCTATATCTGCCCATTCAATTAAATGCTTAATAAATTAACACATGTGTTATATGCAATATATATATATATATATATATATATATATATATATATATATATATATATATATATATATATATATACATATATAATGACTTAAAGGACAAACGACTTACATGGGCATATATCAAAGCGTTCTTCCTCTCTTCGTGGGTTGTGTGGTTACCAACCCACACAAAGAGTTCTTGTTTTGTGTCAAAAATAAAGACATCCTTCAACGGAAAAAATCATGATAATGAGATAAGCAAGAAACGAATTCATAATCTATTAAAATTATTTTTTTTAAATAGATATGTGTTCCATAACTCTGTAAAACCTTAAAATGCATTCCTAGTTATATTTATTTATTTTATTTTTATTTATTTATATGATCCTAGATTTTTTTAAAATGTAAAATACATAAATAATGATTATTCATTCCACAAGATAATGTTAAAGGATCACATGTACAGCTATTTATTATTTAAAAAATCTTACGTTGCCATCAAAATCTTTCAGTCCAACGGGACCTTCTTTTTCCAATGAAAACTTCAACGAACCGTCAGCATCTGATAGTCTGCAAGTTAGGATATTCATTTGAAGAAGAACAATGAAGAAAAGTATTCGACATGCTATGAATACACTGTACGAAGATTACGGTCTTCAAGTTCATAGCAATAATTATAATCAGTGGATTTTAATTCAACTACAGTTATTCCGCTTCTCTTATTCGTTGTATTTATGATTTTCCCCTAGTTTTACCTGTAGAGTTGTTCATGTTCAGAAACATCAATTGATTCCATGTTTTCTTCAGATTCAAAGTCTTCACCCTCGGTCTGGTCCAGATGTCGAAAGAACACCCCCTGTAATAACATCAGAATAATATATTTTTTTGTTAAGGAGGCTAGTTACTAAAAGAAGAACCAATATATCTTTAAATCTTTAAATCTTTCATGTATCCTTTTTTTTTAACATTATTATATGATAGAAAAATATTTTGGATTTTAATGTGAATATTTTCGTGTATCTTAATACAAAGCTCTTTGTAAATGGATATAATTTAGTCTAAAATTGGTCATGACCATCAAGCCCTTATAGGGATTGAATGAAATAGCAAGAATAAGTGACTAAAGAAAATACATCTGTAACAAACCGTTCCACCGGCTACTTGGTCTAGAACTGTCGTTTTCACAGCTTTTCCACTTCTTTCAGCCCTTAGTGAGTTAACATACTGCAGAGCCTTTTACACACATATACAAACATTAAATATCTTGTTTCAGAAGTCGAGATAGTATTGTTAAAGCAATTTGCATTTACTGCATTTTGTGTATGACGCTTAAGCTTAGGATATATTATATGCGACTGTAAAAATTTTTACAGCCTCGTTTAGGTTTTCTTTTGTGTCCATAACTCACCCTGACTCTTTCGTCTTTGTTGGAGCCCTGACCATTATATTGGTAGATATGAAGTCCAAGGTCCAGGATGTACACATCTGTGTCATCGATGTACTTCTCCATACGAGGAATCTAAAGCAAAACAGAAACTAGTCATTGTATTTTTTAAATTAATCTTTTTGTTGCTTAACAAGTCATCTTAACTTATTTTACACGTTTCTAAGATGCAAAAAACGTTTACATTGTAATAAAGTTTTTAAAATACCTGTATATTAGAATTTTTCTCTATACAACGGCATATTTTTTTATAAATCATATCTACCTAAACGACACTTTTGCATGTGATATAGACTCCCCAAACAAAAAAGAAAAATAACTTCATTTTCTACAGTATCTAGCAAAATTATGATATTTTGCATAATAGAAATGAATGAATCTGATTGGAAATTGTTGCTAAGAAATTAACTAATTAATAAATATTTGCCTCTTTCACCATGACTCCTCGCTTGTCACCATGGAAATGAAATAGTCTGGGTTGGTATTGTTCTGGCTTCACTCGACGAAATCCGCTCTCTGCCCCACCATGCATGTATCTATTCCACGTAGAAATAATCAATATACAAGTACCATTATGTGTTTGACTTTATTCAAACCATTGAATTATTTGAAAGAGAGATAAATTCTAGTTTTCCTTTTATTTAGAAATATGTTGTAAAGAGATTTGAATGATGTTTCTAACCATGAGAGAGAGAGAGAGAGAGAGAGAGAGAGAGAGAGAGAGAGAGAGAGAGAGAGAGAGAAAAGGTAGGGAGATGCATGGAATAAAGAAAGATGTAGAAGAAACAGATACTGCGCATTTCCCATAATTTTCCAATATATTAATTATGAATTCCCCCGTTTTACTCACGTTATTGTGTTGAAGTAAGTCTTGAAGAGATTTGACTCGTGACCTTGAACTTCCCTGTGCTGGACAGGGGCGTCATCTAAATATGTGTCTAGTTCCACTGTCTTGTATGCGGCAGTGGCATACTCGTCCTATCCAGAACAATACAAAATGTGTCAATAAAAGAAAATTAATTGTAAGAATTCGATTTATTTAAAATGCAGTGTTCGTTTGTTTAAAAAAATATTTCATTTTGTAAAATATTACCTGAGCATTTTGCTATGTGCATGTGCTTCATGTTTAAGAATGATGGAATAGATGTTGAAAAAACCATATATTAAATGGCCCCTGTTGCATTTTAATTTGCCGTCTACGGTGAACACCATATCATTAAGTTCATTTTTTTCAATATTGATTCCATTATATTATGTTTACACAGCTAACCAAATATTTAAATACCGCCTTGAAGTCAAGGAGACGTTCTTAAATGAAAATATGCATATCTTCATTCAATCATAAATTCTAACTATTTAACTGAACTTAGTTTGCATGTAATATTCCCTTTTGAGTGGACAAAAAATACTGTTGACCAGCAAATTGCAGTCTTTGAACATTTTGAATTTGCATTAAGGAAAATAAAGGTAAGCATACGTGCAAATTCACAAGTTTAAATCAATTAGCATGATTTAATGACATATAAATTTCTGGGTCAATGTAATATTTCTAATGAGAGTTTGGATGCTCTTTAGTGTTTAATATGGTTGTCAAACATGTATGCGTCTATAATGATAGTTTGATTATTGTCAAAGACTTACCTGCGTACTGTATTTCCCGATCCAGAAGTGAACATCATAAAGCAGAGCGTCAGAGTCCTCCTTCTTGTAGGTCTAAATCACGTACATAGAACATACATGTACAAACATATTGATGGAACTCATCTTGGTGTACAATCATGATTTTAATGTTTTGACATTCTACTTACTGTATATCCGGTAATTTTCGCGATGATCTAATTTTCGCCTTTTTTCGCGATGTTTTTTAAATTGCAAATTCTTGAATACAAAGAAATTACACTCTGTATCATTTTCTATAAGAAACCTTATAAATCGCAAAAAATGGCTGACGCAAATTATAAATGCTACACATTTTCCCCATTTTCACAAAACAAAAAATACAAAACAACCGGATACATGGTATATCATAAGTTGTACATGTACGTTCATTGGCAAAGTGGTTTTTGAAATGATTTGAAACTTAATCATAACACTTTTAGGCAGTAAAAGAAATTCAATGTTTGTTCATGTAGTGTTATATTTGTGGACTCTTTATTTTATAAATTTATGCATAGCAAATTCATTGACATGATAATTCTTACATTTAGAACTATATAGGAATCTCCATCAAAGAATTTTCCATAATCCTCCTCCGGCCATGAAGTTACTTTGAAGTTCTGAATGAAATGCAGACAACAATACTTCATATTCATAGCAAATGATATAGAGAGAACTGTGGAAAATTACGAAGATCAGCTCGAAGCTTACCACAATTCGCCATATTTGAATTCCCGGTTTTAAGCCAGCCTTTTTCCAAGCTCTTTCACAAGATGCGGCCGACTCTTACAATACAAAAAAAAACAAAAAACAGAAACATGCCTGACTTGTTTGGTAATCAAGTTTAATAAAACGTTGGATTCCTCGATTTTTAAACAGATGTTAATAACATTTTAAAACACTAGACCTTGACCCGTGCGTGCACGGGTTGACATTGCATATTATGTCGAGCATTTACGAAATAGATACATTGAATTTGCAGAAAATGTTGACATTCAGAACTCTCGGAATTGTTCATATTAAACGCACTGTGTTAGAGTTATCTCCCGGTTTTTTTTTTCATGAACAGGATATATAGCAAATTTTTAATGAAAATTTACACGTATTTGTATCATCGTTTTTGAGTTTACCCATTCAAATGTGATATTGTGGAAACATAAACTAAAGAGCATTCCGTGATTTAGCTTGAATGTAATGCGCATGCGCAAGATTGTTAAATCTGAAAAATTCAGAAGATTTCCGAATCTTAAAGGAATTTTCGTTGATTATTTATTAGCGAAGCCTGATTAAGAAAAAATAAAAACAAATTGTTAATCTCCTGGTACCAATTATGTTAAAAAATATATATAAAAAACCAGAAGACAGTACTCTTCCGATTTCTCGGTATTAAAGCCCAAAAATTGGAGTCTATTATTTCAATATACCTCCTTGATTTATGATATATTTTCCTAGTTTGCCGAGTTGCTTGAATTAAGAAAATGATACCTTGTACCTTAATGCAACTTTTGAAAACGAGTGCGAAATGACCCCCCCCCCCCCCCCCCCCGACTTGGAAAGATAAATATTTAAATATAAATACAATGTGGTGCTGCTGCAAAATATAGCTAAACACATCATCTATGTGTATTAGTTTAATCGAGTTTTAATGTATTTACGGTGGGTAAACAAGTGATACAAGGGATACAAGGGATCAATACAAATACTCCTTGTGCCTTGATATTGAATAATCCATCCCTTTTTTCTCATGAAATAGGTGTTTTAATTTAAATTCAAAAGCAGGCAACTTTATCAAAATGTAACGATCAAATATAAAGAAGGGCCTTACTTGACTTTGATTTTACCTCTTTTATTTCGATGTACGAGAAAATATTAATATAACCAGTTAGAAAAAAGATGAAAGGAAATTTTCTCTTTAAATACAATTTAAATTCAATAATGCGGATGACTGTTCCTTTCGAAATAAACTTTTCAATACCCTGATAGAGCACGAATAAATGTTTCAACTTTAATTAAATCAATCTTATTCAAATTTGCAAATCTTAACATATATAGACATTCCAATCCCACACAATAAGCTCAACAAACTCTAAAAGAAGTAAAAAAAAAAAGTAGTGGAAAATATCATTCACGAAAACAAAAACTCAAAGTCAACAGTAAAACGTTTCGTAATTGTCATTTATCATAAGCGAATGAAAATTAGGGTGATTTTTCAGAAGATAAATTGTAAAATATGTCAATCTTGAGCGATTTTATTTCTCCTCTTTTTAATGTGTGATTTGATTCTTTTTTTAATGTTGATACTAAAGACCGCAACTTTACTAATCACACAGGTTAAATATGTTAAGATCTGAACAAAGCATACATCGTTCAGAAAAGACTTCATTTATATCGAAATTATTAATAAAATATTCTTTCTATTCTAAGCAACGTTTTTCTTCAATCAACGTTTTAGAAATAAATTTTATAATTAGCATTTTTCTGAAAATACATGTATATATAAATTGGTTTATGTAGCTAGCTAATTTTTTCGTTTATACATGTACTGTAAAATCATTAGAATTCGCGGTGGCTCAATTTTTCGTGGTATTCATGGGTAGCCCTAGCCCGTGAATTTACATCCTCAACGAAAACGAATTAAAAAAGAGTGATCATCGTTAATGCAACTAAAAACTGACGCATCAACGAAATTACAACCCCACGATTAAGAAAAAAACCCACATTTCACGAAAATTGCACCCCACGAATTTAAATGATTCCACGGTATTATGTCTTACTTTTGACGTCTCTTTCTTCTTTTGACCCGAAGAACTCTAGATTGGAATCCTTCCAGTCATACTGTTTCTGCTTGATCAATCCTGTAATCATGCACAAAAAGGGAAGGAAAATAATAGAAAGTCAAATTATTGATTTCATAAAAGTTGTTTAATGGCGTTACACATATAAGTATGTAAACTGTCACATATGCATGTGCGCACTTTCTCGTCTTGAATTCTAAAATCTAAAGATCTACCTAAAAAGTAGCGATCAGAATATGCATGCTTATACATTCGAACATTTTTTTCTGATATTTTATCAAACTTAACCGGATATGATTTTGAAAGCGATTTTTCAAAAATACTGGTGTGATACCCACACCAGTGTTTTTGAAAAATCGCTTTCAATTATATCTCTTCATTTAGCAAAACTTAACATTCAACTCGCATGCATGTAATTTGAATTAAAAGTTTCACATAACATTGTAACCTCTCAGTTTGAAAAAAGAGTCATGGTACTTATTTTCATATAAAACTCAGCCTGAATTGTAGGAATAAGTTCGTTTGAATCGAGATTTACTGCATGTATTGAAAATCATCTTACAAAATATGACTGCTTCAATTTGTGTACAATGTACACAAATAAAACGGAAACTCATTTTCCTTCCGCTCTGACAAAGATGTTTCTAATTGCTGCTTTGTTCATATAAAAAATAAGCAGATTGAGATAAAGATGACAGAAAAAAATCTGAAGTACACAATATGTAACCGAAATACGTTCTCTATCACAGTAGTTCACCACCATTTCTAAACATGCCCGTTTAAAAACTGGTTCAAGGTGTTATTTTTTAATATACCATCAAAATTGTTTACATGTTGTTTCTTTAAAAAACAGAAAGTCAACAGGCTGAAATAAATTCTTCACTTACCTGTCATTGTGTAGCCGCTGTAAGTGGCTCTAAAAATCAATAAATAAAAAACAATACATTCAGTTTAATCATCGAGCGATGTGTAACATATGTCGCATCAGAAAAGGCCCGCGATCGTTTATACCGATAAAAACAATCCCGAATTCATGATCCGCATCATGTCATATCGAACCGGATGATGCACGAAGTCACGCGGTATACTGCATACAGTGAGAGAGCTGTGCTAGTAAGGTATGTACATGTATGGACCTCCCTTGCAAGTTTTGGATTCTTTCCGATTGATTTCAGGGATTTCACACGATCGCTGGAAATAGTTGAAATAGGGTTTTAATAAACGCATAAAAGTATTATTTTTGTGATAACAAGACTTAGTATTCGTAGATCATCTAACTGATGATTGCCCCCACTTTGGACCAGACTAAATCTCTCACCAAAAGAAGACGATTTTGCAAAATAAAAGGTATAAAATTTACGCTATAGTTTGGAGTAGTAAAAGACCCTTTTTATAAAGACCAACAGGGTCAATCAACTTGTAACAGCTATTGTTTTCTTCTAATACGTAAACATTCTGTCTGGTTCAGGCAGATAGCTAACAATGCACTATGTTTTATTGTGTGGTACACGTTGCCGTCGTGCAATGGATTGTTAAAAACTACAATAAATAGAAATAACAATTTACAAAATAGGAAAATGTAGAACCATTATTCTATTAAATACCTTTAAAAATATATAAATTACTTTAAAGACAAAAATGGCGTGCCATACTTTTGAGAATGTTTTATCTGTTTAATAAATCTCCATCTGTAATAATACTTTAAAAATGTGATTCAATACTGACAAATTAAATCAATTACGACTATAAAAAAAAAACTTACAGAGTTGTTTGAGGCACGCATCGGACAGGATGGAATAGGGTTTACAAAATATGACTCGTCACTCGTCAGTAAAGCTGACGGGGAGTGAGTGTTTGACCAGAACTAAATAGTTAACTTGTACCAAAGATGTTTATATTAAACTCAGAGTAGTAGGCTTGTCCATAAAATACATGAATTTTCAAACTGAACTATAGATAATGCAATGTATATATAGAAATGATGACAAATATGGCAGACTTTAGAGGATCGACTTGCAGATACGTAAACTCAGTGATGAGTATTTTATTAAGTATTGTAGATCTAGATCCGAATTTGTGATTTGTTTTTTCTTTTTAGGTGGCTCTATACACCACTTTTTGATGACACAAAAAGTAAATCTGGAAGCATGTAATTCCGGTACTGGCTGATTTAAATTGAGGCGAATTGTATGGGGACCGCTCTATTAAAAAATTTGTTAAATGAATAGTCTTAGATTTCATTTGTTAATTGGAAAAATCATTACTTACAAGTAATGTGACACCTTCACGTTGTGTCGTATTATTTATCGTAAGAAACAATAAAATCAAGTATAATATTTTAAATAGTTTCTTTCCAATTGTTTTATATCTTTCAGCGTAGCTCAGTGGGTTAGTGGGTGCACTACAAACCAGTAGGTCATGAGTTCGAATCCCGTTAAGGGCAATAAAAATTTTAACTTTCCAAAATTTTCTAAAATGTATTTTTTGGTTGAATACTGTGAAAGAAAATTGTAAACCGGTGAAAGTATTTTAATTATAATATACTTTAATCCACATTAATATTGACAAATGTTTCTAACCATCATAAGGGGATGGGAGGGTGGCTTTGAATTTCTCTCAGGATGGGATACATAAATCCTATTAGTTAATTTTCCCCTTTATTTATTTGACTTAATTTCGCATTAAAGCGAATAAATTCACTTATATAGGCCTATAATGAAATATGTATGTTTTGGGTTTATTTGCAATGATTTTTATTCAATTTTTTTATGTCACAGTTTTTAAAATACATTTTCTAATAACATCAAGCAGCTTTTCCAGATGATTTGTCAACAGAGTAAGACAACATGAAAAATTATGTTTTGGGGAAATACTAAAAAATTGCAATAATAAAAGTTTTGAATGTTAAGAAGTATTATATTTATTTTTAGGTGTCCGAAGGAAATATCCATCATATGACAAAAGATTTCTCTAAATTTCTTAATAGTTAACTTTTTAATAATTATTTTACAAAAACACGAAAATACATTTGAAAATCCTTTAAAAATACCTATAGTATCCCTATTATCATTTTAATATTTGATAAGTATATGTTTTGTGGTCTTCTATTAAAAATTGAAATAAACTGTGAGTGTATAGAGCCACCTTAAACCACTGTATATTATATTGTACATGTAAATTACATATGTCATACTTGGTTTAAAAGAAATATCAAAAATTTATTATAAAGATTGTTATGATAATAAAATTGAACTTCAACTGCTTATCACAAATACACAAATTTAACAAAAGGTTACATGTATTACACTTAATGTTTTTATTATGTTACCCGTATTAAACCTTGATGTTTAAGAAACAAATCTTGACATTCTCTCCTACATTGATGAGTAAGTTTTTTGCGTATTGCATGTCAACGTCAACCTTAATCTGGATTTTTTTCTTAATTCATGCAATTAAAACCACAAGGCACCATCGTCTAGCTAGTATAATGAATAAACTAGCGTCTCTTTTCCCACTATGGTATTTAATGATAGACACAGTTAGCTACCACGTGTATAAAAAAATCATCTTGTCTGTTAATTAACAAATTGTTTCCCCATTTCTAAAAAGACAGTAAATATCTTTATCTGCTTATTATGGTCTGACTGTGGTTTTACAATCTTCATGCATTGTCAGCAAAAACTAATCTTCTTCTTCTTCTTCTTCCATTTATGGAGTGGACTCAACTTGAATTTAAATAATCCAGTATTAATAAAATATATTAACTAACAAGAAAATGTTTCCTTTGTTAATTCATGAGGGTATGAAGAGCTAGTATCTGATTAGAGCATTAAAATTATGCCGCAGTAATCATCAAATAAAATGTTTTATTGTTTATCTTCATGTCTTTCTCTGACGAATTATTTAATTGATTATTAAAAGTAAATTATAAGATAAATTAAATTAATAAATCAAAGACTAATTAAAGAAATTAAATTTTTTCATTATTTTACGACAATTCAATATTTTGCATAGAAAAGCAAGAAAGATAACTTCCATACATTTGCGATACTTTAAATAAGCTCTGTATATTAGAATTAACTGCATATTAAAAGTTTAATTATAATTTTATGTGCATCAAATTTACTCACAAACATTGGCACAAATCTTGTTAACAAATGAGTCTATAGTTTGATACACACAATTGCCGATGAATGAGGAAAATTTCATAACTTCTTTTGCATTTGTAACAGCGGCGTAAGTATTATCAGCAATGGACCAAAGTAGTGTTCCCGAAGGCATTATGCCAGTCATTTTTAAGATTGTCTTAGGAATTACGTAACCAGTAATGTAAAGTATGTCCTTGACCAAACAGCAACACCACCAAGCGTATGATGTCGCTTCTTCTTTTATCGACTCTGCTTTATCTAAATGAGCTACAAGAATTCCATATGAAAAACATCTAATCAATCAAATGGTTAGATGGAAAAAAAATAATACCAACAATTTTTAATGGTAAAAAATTCATTTGAATAGTATAACTTTGCATAACAACAAAGACAATAAACAATTACAAGCAAGGCATAGAAAACATATGTTGATTAAACTATGCACGAGAAAATAAGTAAAGGTCTTTCTAAATGTTAAATTTTCAAGTTTAAAAAATACCTTTTAGAACTGGAATTGAACAAATCAAGATCATGTAAATAAATGACTGTGCTTTGAAATTCATCCTCCTAAAATAGAAATTAGCAAGTTCAATAATTTATTTTACAAATTCCATTTTTTAAATGATAATATGTATCAAACGCTTAAAAAGAATAAAGATCCAGAAGTTATAAATATTCATCTGAATAAAATAGAAAAATGCAATATGCAAGTGAATAACGCATCAGTTATTCTGTTTTCAGTAGCCAGAAAAATATTCTTACATTTACTTTTTTAAATTCAAATTTAAAGTTTTAATTGGTTCATTTCTATAACAAAGTTTGCGCCATTACAATGTAACCATGAATGGGATTTTTAAAATAGGGAACAATAATGATCTAGCCGATAAATATTTTTATTTTTAAAAATCTGAATTGGAATTTAAATCATATTTTTCGTCCTTTGATTTGCATAGACTAAGTGACAAATTTCTGAAACCATTTGTTAGTTGTTAGTTGATAAATTGCCTTGTATTATATCAATGTCAACTTGTTAAATGTATAGGTCGAATTTCTATACATTATCTACAAGGTATTTAATGACAGGATGCACTAGGTCAGCATTAAATATTTTATCTACAGACATTTAGCATAGAACCTATTGCGTTCAAAGCAAACATAACACGGTAGCTTAGATGGTCATATTTTTCTTTGGTTGCCTTCCAAATTTGACCATTTACTCTGACAAAATGTGTTTATGAATAAACAACGTAGAAAATACAATAAAATTGAGAAAAAAGAGAATGAACTAAAAACCAATACAAAAACCAATTCTCTCAACAAATCATATAAATCTAAAAAAAAAATATAGCTACAGTTTCTTTCTTTTCTTCGTTGACTTCAGATTTAAAGCATGTACAACAAATTGTATATAGCATATAGTCCAGTTCACAACATTTGACTCTAAGTATAAGCAAAATTATTGTGAGCACCAATAATAAACATATTCAGCAGTCAATTCAACAACACGACAGTACTTGCTTGATCGTGGTGCAGTTGTTTCTAAACACAACGTCTCTGCAAGGAACCGATATCAACAATTCTGGTGCAATAATGTATGTAGCAACTTTTTTATCTTTGAGAGTAGGCAACGAAAACATCTTCAATTCTTATTGGCTGTTTTTCATATCAAACCCAGGATGTATAACTCAGATTTCCATTGAATAATGAAGAGATTCAAGGAATCGAAAAGGAAAATTTAACTTTTTTCTTGATATTTATCGTTTCACTTTCCTTTACATTTCATGTATGAAAAGTTCTGGCGTAAGATTTAATTTCGTAAGTGATTTATTTCTTAAACTTTCTGACAAATATCAATGCAGGAAGGAAAGATTTATTAGCAACAAAATGCATGCTCTATGTTTCAAATTACATCCTTCGCAAGTATCTGCGGGGTACCGTTTGTTTTATTCATTTGTCAGTCAATTATTCTGTCAGTTATGTTTTACATTTAATTAGCATTGTTAAACTTTGCAGAGAAAAGCTCTTTTTTTAGAGCCGCTATTATGAATAATATTTAGAGTACCTTCTGGAGATCGAGCATTGTCTAAAATAAAATGTTTCTAGATCCTGAAATTCTGCTTTAAATTATATATGAATTAAAATGAGGCATATACAAAGAAAAAAACTCCGTTGATTAATCATGATTTTATATTTGGAAGAAGGATAAGTTGTCAACCAACTAACGATCAGATTTACCTTAAATTTTGACACATGATATTTTCGGAAACACAATCTAATATTTAGTGAAGAAAATTCAAAATACTCTAGCTTTTCAATTTTACAATATTCCTGTGTCTCTATACAGAGCTTTCATATTAAGACATTTTAAACAAAATCAATAAAATAATCCTCTATAACAGATGTTTGAGAGTTAAATTCTACAAGGGTAACAATAAATGTGTTCAGGAATAAGGCTGTTCTCTGCGCCTCAAATTTGACAAAATGCTGTTTGGGCAGGAAATCCTAGATATACATGATCGTGTTTACAATATTGTTGATCATCTTCAAATAGATTGCAAATTATATCATATATTTTTTATTCAAGTATTTTTTATGTATTTTTGGTTTTTATTTTTTTTTAAAGAATATTTAAATTTTTTTTTTCTTTGATTGATGTAGGCTTTTGATGGTACACATACACAACAATATCTCAGTTAATCAGGTAAATTGAAAATGAATTGAAAAGCAAATGAAATAATTATGACCTTTTTTTCTCTTCATTCTGATCAAACATATGATCCTTTTGTTTTCACTAAAAGCACAGATTAGCCCAGCGGTGACATTCTTTTCCTAGGCAATATCTAAATTATAAATCAATGTATCGTTACACACATTTAATTTTTTTAATACATTGACAAAACTGCTAATCTTTATAGTTTATATCAAATGTTCTCTATTACTCTGTGGTTTACGATCAATTGAATTCTAACCTCGTCACTTTCAGATATCCGCCGATAAAGTGATCTCCAGTGTGCATGTTCCTTTTTTCACTCGGTTGTAGTTCTTCATTTTTGAATGCTGTTGATCATATGGATCTGTATGAATTATTGCGCAGAAAAGAACGAGCTAGATATACACACTCCTCAAGGTAATTAATGTTGACTATATCCTAGACTTACTCCCAGTATATGTAGTGTTACGACAATTCCAAGCCTAGATATGTATATATTGCTCATACTCAACACATCACTTGTTTTACATTGATGCAATTGAAAACGTGTGTTAGTAGTAGAAATTTTTCCAATAAAGATGAATTCCTACCTCTGAAAGAAGGGATAAGAGTAGGAAAATCTGAATGGAGGTGATGGTGTTGCTTTTGATAAGCAATTTCTGTGGATTGCCCTAACGGTCAAATCATAAAACATTCAGAATGATACTAAATAAAAACTGACATTTTCAACAAAGCTAATGATTATTACTTTTCTTTTTGGAAATCACACATATTTTGTACCGTCAAACTTCTGATTATCAAAATTTATTCTTTTAAAATCGACAAAACAAAACCCGATTTTCCCGTGTCTATCTATTTATCGACATGTCATGTGTAAAGAACATTTTCGAGAAGAAAAAAAACCAAGATCATATGTTGACAAGTCTGAATCAAGAAATAAACAAAATATGACAAATATCACCAAAGTCACGTTCAAATTACAATCATATACCCTCACAAACGAATCATCTCTTAATAAGAATCAACATCTGGTGCATTAAAAAGAACAAGGTACATTTTGCACCAAAATCGGCCCAGTTCCGAAATCAAATGAAGATATTAGTGAATAATGTCTAGGATTTCCCTGTTTTAAATCAGTTTATATTTTTTAGATATCTCAAGCTATTCTCCTTATACAACTCACTAAAATTACTATGTCTGATGACGAAAACAACGCTCACGACGTCATGACGTCAACTTGACGTTATCAGATTTCAATGTAATAACATCTGTACTGCGTGAAAAATTGTAGATTAATTAATCATTTTTATGCCGCTATTGTGTTTTTTTCTATATATGTATGTGTTCTACTCTTAACCTTTCAGTTACTTCATAAATTGATAATCAACTTTTGATTTGATATTAGTATGATATAGGGTCTTCATGGTGATAAATTCCGACAAATGAAAAACGGTTCAACCAAAACGCAATTGGTAAAACATCTACCGGTACATGTATAGGAAACATTGTTCTTCTCCATTTACCTGACACTCAATTAAATTATGTAATACAATACCTGTTTATCTTTTACTTCATAATATTTAAATATTAGGTATATACATGTATATTTATGTACATACATGTACAGTATATATATACATACATAATACCTAAGATTGTAGGCGACGTCATTGAATTTATGAATCAAGAAATTATAATTTTTGTATACATGTAATTAAAATGATAATTTTGATTTTTGCCTGTAACTACCTACTATTAAAAAGAGTACCAACATGAAAATAACTCTCTCCCTCTTTCTCATCGAATATATTTAAACATATTGTCAAGGAAACACTTTTTGCTAAGCACGTTGCTATATATTTTCCCCTCACACTCTCTCCGTAAAACTTCTCAAACACTATAGTACTCTCTCTCTCTCTCTCTCTCTCTCTCTCTATCTATCTCTCTCTCTCAATTCAAATGGA
Organism: Magallana angulata; assembly: GCF_025612915.1. NCBI lineage: Eukaryota > Metazoa > Mollusca > Bivalvia > Ostreida > Ostreidae > Magallana > Magallana angulata. Next base: position 41,548,359 of record NC_069118.1, on the reverse strand, counting down.
ACCAAATATAAAACACAATCATTTTGTTCATATTATTCCTCTTCATTTCCGACAAGACTGTCTTCTTCACTATCAGAATTATCCACAGGCAACGCTGCAGCGTCATCAACGTAGCTGCACCAATTGCGTACACCAAGGTTTTGAATGTCTTTGTATTTTGCATATGACAAAAACCATATAACACTTGTGATGTGGGCGCACATACCCACAACTCTAGATCCTACTTTGCATTTACAGAACCATGACTTAATGCTCATCTCATCAAAACCAATCCACAACATATATTTCTTTGCCGAGACATGTCTGCTTTGACGTTTGGCGCATAGGATTCCATCATGGTCATTGTTGACAAGAATTTCATAGTTTCCATCTTTATCAACATGTTCTTGGGCATAAGACTTAGCTAGCTTTATTTGGTATACCCCCATCGTTAACTCTCGTATTTCTTCTTCTGAAAGTTGAGGAAATGCAATACTTGCATCGCTGGCGTCGATCTTCTGCCATCTTATTTCCCGTTTGTCCAGACCTATTGTTTAAAAATCCACGTTAACATATATATCAAAATTAATAGTAATCATTTTATAAATTCATATCAAGTATGACAAAACAAAATATTCTTCAGATGTTGTAACAATCTAAACAAAATGACCCTAATGTAATGATTTTATGTCGAGTAGTTTTAGCAAATTACCGTTTCTTTCTACATATTCTTTAAGTACATTCGCTTCCTTTGAAAGAAAACGCATCTTTGCAGCAGTGGATAGGTCGCTCTCAACTGCTACACTAACATCAGGCCTGAATTAATTACATATGGCGCTTATGATGCGAACATAGTCTCCGATGTGTGGAATCTGACTATTAGGAATTGTCCTATCTAAGTAGTTCCAGGTTTTGAGCCTACCGTTCACACTTTCCACAACCCATCGCAGCTACAATAATTCAAAGTGTAGATTTAATTGATTTACAATAATTTTTACTAACTAGGACATTTTTCTTATAAGTTTAGTCAAAATACAATTGAAATATTGTTTTTAAAATTTACACTTAAAAGACATGTTTATACATGTTTTTTAATCCTAATTTTCAACATTCATCTTACTTTTGTAACTAGACGTGTTGCATTAGACTCTTCTGTTGAGTGTTGTTTTGCTCCACGTGTTAAGAAGGAAGGCATTTCAATGTGGATTCCAATGTCACTCAGTAGAGCTTCTGCATCCCTAAACCCTCTATCGACTATGAATATGTCGTCTTCCTGTATCCAGTCCTTAATTTCTTCTACGTTCGTTTCTATCATATGCGTCAAAATCTTTGCATCCGAATTCTTAGAGTCAGCCAGGTATGGACCCAGTACGGAAACAATGTACCCCGATGTTGTGACCACTATCATGGGTTTAACAAACGGCCTATGTTTATGAGTACTGTATGATCTTCTTGAGAATGTAAAATTGCCACTTTTCTGCAGGTAAATATACGTCCCATCAAGTACTAGTATTACTGGATTTTCAGCTACATTGCAGAGTAGTTCTTTAGCTAATGGACGTGTGTGGTTTTCTTTAACGTCTTCCCTAGCAATGTGGGGAAATCCCAAATGATGGGGAACAAAGTTTGACATTAGAGCATGTTTTGCTGTCAGTACCGCACGCCTTACCTATGAAAGATAATACAGTAATATATGGTCGTTCTTTAACAAAATATCTTAGTTAACAATGGATATTTTATGTAAAAGAACTTACCTGCCATTTCTGCAAGCCAAAGAGGGTTCCGAGTAAGTGATTACTCATTCCACAACGCAGTTTTGTCAAAAGAATCGCAATACAAGTCCTTGCACTTCTGGTCTTCGATGCTCTGATGTCAACATCTTTCAGGTATGAGAGTAATTCTTCAAACTTGTCCTTCGTCAACCCAGTAAGGTTATAATAGTCTTCATTATCCATGCTATTTGGGTTGTCAAAGTTAAATCTAGTATTTTCATTCCGTATAGCAAAGTCTCTGGTTTGTTGAAGCAATTCCACAGTCGCTGTTCTGTTGATATTTGTGTCAGGGTTAGTTTGCTGCATCTTTTGTAGAGCATCGACAGTAAACTCATTGTCTGCAATATGTTTTGGGCAACACCGCGAACCGGCAGGAACAAACATTTCTTTCCGTATGAAGGCTCTGACGCGGGCATACTGAGTCACAACAATGAGCTTTGGACCAGGTTTTTTGCATATAACACAGTTTGCATGACTCTTCGACGTACTAGGAATGCTTAGTGTAATAGAGGGTGGACTAGCACAGCCGGATGTTTTCATTCTCTTGCATGGTTCACTTGGACCTGAAGTATCAGATTTACTTTCTTGCGTTGCAAATGATTGAGTTTCACAGATATATCTGCATTTCCTGCAAAGAACATCTTCATTTGTTGTCTTCTGTAAAAACTTTTTTTCTATAATTGTAGCATGCTGACTTTTAATTTTGTATCTGTCATTTGGTGTTGTCCTTTTGTTACATAGAACACATGGATATGATTTTGGTCCTGTTCCTGGCATGCTGCATATATCAGACAAAAACACTTTAAATTTCAAAAGAAAACATTTTAAATAAATTATATATATATAATGCAGTAACCACAATAACTTAAAACCGATAACCACCACCACCACCAGAAAATATTGTTTCACCCCATCACATGTACACCGACCGTATGTACAGTTTAAATAAGTGCGTGCATGTGTAAGATATGAGATGTTTTGCCACCCTCCCCCCCCCCCTCCCACCCCTTTTCCCAGTAAACAATTTTAATCGGCTGCTTTACTTTTCATTTTTTTATCAAATTATTCATTCTCTCTCTCTCTCTCTCTCTCTCTCTCTCTCCCTCTCTCTCTCTCTCTCTCTCTCTCTCTCTCTCTCTCTCTCTCTCTCTCTCTCTCTCTCTCTCTCTCTCTCTCTCTCTCTCTCTCTCTCTTTTTACATTGTTGCTGTCTCTCTGAATTTTTTGAGCACTGACACATAAATATATAAGAAAGTCGTATATAAATATTAAAGATACATTAATATAAATACTAATGATATATTATTACGATCTTGAATTAACAAAAAAAAATGACGAAAATTGAAAAAAAAAACTGTAGGAAAGGAGCTTTAAAAAAAAGTCATATCTAAATATAGACACATTACGTAGGTGACTATATTTACTTGGTGGGCATGTTCCGTATGTAGACAAAACACACACATATTACGCGAATTTCTATCAAACACGGCAACCAACAAAAACAGTTCTGAAGATGGCCATATATTCTGTATTTTGATGTTAACGATTTCTACTGTCCGGCGTGTTTGAAATATCATTCTTTGGAGCTACATGAAAAAATCCGATCCCGGGGTCTTCAATTGAGTTGTAATTATGATTATCCCATGTTTCTTTAGTATCTAAATAAACGCCTAATCTGGATTAAAAGGTGGAATAAATGTATCTGTACATATTTTCATTAACCTATTGCTTCATCGCCGATTCATACCGGCATACCCGCTTACTAGTATTTCATAAAAAGAGGGAAAAATCAATTTTCTACATTGATGCGCAAATTGTTTTAAAATCCCTTGTTCAAAAGAAAATGTTAATTATTCAAGTTTATAACGGAGAGATCACACAGTAAGTACTTTTGAAAAAGAATTAAGCACGCATGCAAATTTTTACATTAACAAGCGTTTAAATAACTTTTATCTGCCAATTTAAATTTATCTTTATACAGTACATTATCATGCGATTAAAGATATATGTACTAAAAAAATCAAACTTTTCGGGATTCGAACCCAATCGAAAAATCCAGACACGGATAGAATCTATTCTAACTGCAATACCACTTGACTTATCTAGATATGGCTTTAAAAAGGGGGGGGGGGGATTCAACACAGCGTTCTTAGATTACAAAGATATATTTACATCTACCAAGTATTATTCCCCCTATATCTTACGAAAACTTATAGTTAATGCATAGCTATATAGAAACAGCCAGACTGAAATATACATGCCCCGTTTATCGATTGGTCAGTCTAAAGTTATAAAATTTGCTCTTAGTTTGTAAACTCTACAAAATCGGGTCACTTGTTTTGTAATTTTTGTATGTGTCTTAATTAATTAGTCAAAAACTTCATTATTACACTTATGCTAATTCATCATAAAGAATACCTGCATTATATCAATGTAGATAAATAAATAAAAATGCGCATTACAGAGAAGATTTTAGAGTTACCTCTCTTGTCCCTTTTGTAAACAAAAGGGGAAATAATTTTAACTCAAATCCCTGTTGTAAACACTGGAGTTACTGTGCAAAGTGAATTGTTTCCAATGGTCAATTAAGGTAATGATGAATGATTTAATGTATTTTATTGTATGCTATTATAGATAATCAAATGTGAGATGGCACTTTGATGACACTGGTTTAATTTTGGACTTTAAGTTTTATGATGATTAAATTTAATCCAATTTTCCTCTGTTAGTTCATAACACTTTTCATTTTCATGAAAATTATATAGTATTATGCCAATAAAAGTTTACATCAAAGTGAATAAGGGTATATGCAGTGTAAGTGGATTAGTATTACCATAGAAGTATGTTGCTTAGAATATTATGCAACAGAAACAAAGCATCTTGCTTAGCTCAGAAAATTAAGCACATTCTGTAGAAAATTCTTAAAATTTTAATTCATACGACTCCAGCACATTGCACGGACATGACATCGCTAACCACTCAGCTATCGAGTCACTTACTACACACTGTATAAATATAATTTTACAGTCAATTATGATAACCAATGAAATTAAGTTTATTTCACTCTATATAGGCCTACCTAAATTCTCTTAACATATCTGTGAACAAATAATAAAGTTACGGTCAATGTTTAGTTTAACTTATTTTGAATATCACTGTTCCCCGTACGTGACTCTCACATCCAATGACGTCATATGATACATATTATGTACAATTGTCAGACTTATCAGACGACAAAAAATGTTACTATAAAGAAATCTTAGCAGCATGAACAAAAGAATAGCTATATTAAGGGCTTTATATGTATTTATGTAATTATTAATTAAATAGTTACCTAAAGTGCAGCTTGCAGACAATCCATCATCTGTTGTCACGGACGCATTTGTATATAGCAAAACAAACCAATCTGGTGTTATTGAAAAACCCGTAAAAGAAATTAAATTTTCAAGAGCAACGAGGTTCTTGTTGTAATGGAATGTATTTTGATAAATTCAAATTTTACAAATTATTTGTATATTTATTAATTTTTAAAACTATAAGGACGATAAAACTCTCGAAATAAGAACAACATACGCGTTATAGTGTATTCCGGAATAATCAAAACTTGATTTTTAACGATGGCCGCAGCAAACGCGATTGACGGGATGGTTATAAATCAAAACATTATAGTTGAATGAATAACATATATAAGTTTCATGAATCGCGTTCGATGCGACCATAGTAAAAACTGTGATCAAATTCCGAAAAACTGCGATATTTAGAAAAAATATTGGTACATGGTAAGGTTTTGGAATCTACGTAGTATATGTGTGACGTTTTGGCGCCATTTTAATACCGTATTTTGATAGACCCAAAGGTGTAGAAAATAAACGAGCACTATAGAGCTGCTGATGTCGGCGTTTATTTTTTTCATATTTACTAGGCCGATATAGGTAACAACCGTACTTTGTTCTTTCGATTATAGAATTACACGTACATTAAATATTTATTCATACGTATTAATTAATGAAGAAAAATTTAAAAAATGAAAAAAAACATACTTTTTTGGTTTTGGTAGGTATTATATTCAATTGCCCTTCCATATGTTAATATCAGACAGATCAATAGAAATTAGGATGATTTAATGACAAAATAAAAGGGAAAAAAAGCCAATAACGATAATTGAGTTACATTCTACATTCTCTAAACAAACATTCCTTAACTTAATTTAGACACTTAGTAAACTTTTACATTATTTCGGAAAGAGAAAATAAAATTATAAGAAATAGTCAAATGTTTTTGGAGGTAAAGATAAATTTAGATCAAAGAACTAGGTACAATTTCAGACATATTTTGCCCTGTTTTAGAGTGATATTTAAAAATATCAAAAAAATGTAACATTTATTTACACAATAATACCCATGAATGAAGAAGCTATTAATAGTTACGTGATTAGACTTTCACAATGTTTATTGTGACGTCATTAACAGTGCATTTTCCCGTAATTTTCATAAAACTGAGTAAAAGGCACAAGCTCCCTAGTGGTTTTTTGAATAGAAAAATATGTCTGCAGCTGTCGCCAACGATGTCGTTGCTGGCGAAAATGCCAAAATGTCCATGTCATAATTTTTGTTTTTGGGAAACAAGTTTTTAACCTGGTACTTTATATACACATATGTTCAAGATGGTATATGTGTATTGTTATGAGATATAACAACTTATGAATTTTAGGGCAAATATTGAAAGAAACTGTACCTTCTTCTTTAGAAGTTTGATAACACCAATAAGGTTGCTTTGAACTTCAAAAATATAAAATGTTTACTTCAACTAGCTTTCATAAAGTAAGGTATCTAAGTTATACCACATGGTGCGAATACATAAGTATGTTTTGAGATAAACTAGGTAAGATTCCCTCAGATCACAGGAGTCAGCATAATCATGATAATATTGAGATACCATCTCACAGATCAATATAATATTTTGTGATAGCTTTCGCTTTAGATTAAGAAAATAGACAAATGTTAGCCTTACCAAACGTTTGCACTCATTTCTCTATATCCCTTTCGATAATAGCTGACGAACAGATGTCCATTTGAAAAATCAGATGATACTGTTTATATCATATTACAAAAGTCTTAGTTTTATAAATCAAAGTAAAACGTGTATTCAACATATTGCAAACATGATGAAGTATTACATACATTGGAAGTTTTTTTTTTTTAAAAATGCACATCATGTGGAGCAAATAACAGCAGAAAAAGATGGATTTTGTGAAATTTAATATGCTTGTAAACATGCTGTAACATTGTGTCAGAAAAACGATATGCATTTGGTTATGTATAATTTTAGCTTTTTGCATTAAGCTGCTCAATGAATTTTGATCGCAGGAATAATATAAATTGAATTGAAAGTGACCATAATAAGAGCGAAGTGAAAGAATCTAATTTCTATAGATTCGGACCACTCGTCAACGATGACAAAATAAAACAATCTTACTGAAGGTCAGGAAAATCAAAACAATTAAAATAATACAAAATGGGCATTGGATGTGTTTGAAAAATGGTGCGAGCAGAGGACCTCTACTTATAAATGCTACAACCATGAAACATTGGATCCGCCTATATCAACATCGGAGGAATTGCTGGAACCGTCTTCAACAACGCACGAGTTACTGGAACGCAGGAATCCCTCGGGTGCAGAAACTGGCCCGTGTCTTCAGTAGGTGATAATAATTCTGCAGAAGACGCGAAAAGGTTTTGCCCAGAAAGCTAAGACATTATCAAGGATTTATTCAATACTACGTTTTTGAGAACTTTCAGTTTTCATTTTCGTTTCGTTTCGTTTTATGTCCATGATGCCTTTTACCAAAATTATAAATTCTTTGTTCCTTGGTCTGGGTTAGGTAAATCAAATATGACCTTACATGAGAGTCTTCAATCTTAAGAAAGTATTCTCTTCTCTCAATAAACCATGTGAAAACTGATTGCATATCTTGCACGTAAATAAAACTTTCTATCTATAGCTGTTATGGCTGGGTTTTTTTTTGTTAATTGATCTTTTTTCGCTTTTATAAAAATCATCTTTCATCTCTCACAATCCAAACAATTGTGTAACGTCTATAACTTGTTAATCTTTCCAGGATATATAGTTTACGGAATCTTGATTTTCAGGGCTTGTTTTTTTTTTTTTAAGATTGAAAAGACTGAACTAATATGTACACATCAATCAATAACAATTTTCATAAAGATAAAATATTTACGTATTTAACAATTAATGTTTTATATTTACAGAGAATTGATCTTAAGATTCATGTGAGGTCACATTGATGACGTTTTCTTTTAAAAGTGTTTTGAGTGGTCACTGAACGAAACAATGAAACAATAAAATCAAGTTTCTACTTTTTTAGATGCTGTATACCTTTTCAGTGTTAATAAATGCAAAACAGTACTCTAGTAAAGTCAATCACTAAAATGGCATATGCGGTTTCTCTTGAGACTTGTACGCGACGTTTTTAGTCGCCTGAGCTCGAGAGTCTTCATCACTGCGCTTGAATGGCCGACGCAAGCTGTCCTTGCACAACGTCACACCAAATCCGGGACGATCTGGAAGGTCTATGAAACCATTTGCAGGCAAGGGTTCGTCGGGAAACAATCCGCCAAAGTACGGAACTATTTTGTCTGCTTTTGGACTCAGGTTGATAAATTCTGCCAGTGGACAATTCCGGAAGGCGTATTGAAGGTGATAGGAATAAATGCTGGATCCGTGTGGAATTACTAAGACGTCGTGAGCGGAAGCCATGGCAACAATTCTGCGCGCCTCTGTAACGCCACCCAGCCATGTAATGTCTGGTTGGAGTATATCCACGCATTTAGAATTGAGGAGCAACTGGTAACCATAGCGACTGTATTCATGTTCAGCCGTGGTTAGTAAAACCGTTGAACTTCTCAATGCTTCGCGCACTTCTTTGTAGCCATCGTAGTTATCTGGAGGCAAAAACTCCTCAATCCATTTTAGTCCCAGAGGTTCTAATGCTTTTGCCAATTTGATAGTATATGGGACAGTTAGTGCCATGTAGCAATCTAGCATCAACGGAAAATCAGGACCCACCGTCTCGCGCCATTGTTTGAATATTTCCACATTTTTCTTTAGACCTTCATCCCCATTGGCAGGCCCAAAGGCACAAGGGAGTTTTGAACCAACAAATCCTAATTGTTTAGCAATGTCTGGACGAGAGGTAGTGCAATACACTGGCAGACGTTGCTTGGTTTTCCCGCCAAGTAATGCATACACCGGCTCATTTCTCAACTTTCCCAGCAGATCCCACAAGGCTAGATCGATGGCACTGATGCACTGAATTGGCAGCCCCTTGCGTCCGTAGTTGAGAGTCGCTCGGAACATCTGGTCCCACATGAGTTCCACATCGCGAGGATCTTGTCCTTCCACGAATCTGCTGAGGTGTTTCTCCACGATGTAACAGCCTGGTACTCCGCCAATGGTCACGCCGACTCCACACGTCCCGTTTTCTGCTTCCACCTCTACAACCAATGTACCGAGAGCGTTGATGCCCCAGGACTTCCGAGTGGAGGCGTACTGCTCGTACCCAGACATCGGGTTGGCGATTGGGGTGGGGTATCCATTGATCCAATGAGTGTCTTCCACATTGGTACAGTCTGCTCCATGGTCCTCGGCCTTTGACTCAGAGACATACGCTCGTACACACTTGATTCTAGGAAATATTTTAGTTCTTCTATCTGCCGCGGCCATCGTATGGGTTTATTCTATGTTGGTTCGTTATCGTTTCTGGCTGTGACTACATTTAGGGACAATTATTTATCTCATGATATTTTGTACAATTGCACGGAGACCCAACTTCAAGGTTATGCATAAAGATAAGAGCATATAAATGCTCTCAAATGTTTACCAGTACATCTATAACAGAATGTCCCAAATTTGCAATGTTATTATGATGGTTTAATTTTCGTATCTGTAAAATTATTAATGATAAATCGTTGTCAGTATTAGTTTTCTATCTGATGTGATGATAATTCTTTTATTGTATATGCTGATAGAAAGCGTGACATTTTTCAACGAATTGATAATGTTTTTAAAAAAACATATTCGATTGCAAACAATGCAATTCTAAAAATTAGTGGTAGCTTTAAAATTTTATGTAAGCTTGAATCATTGTTGCGCATATTCAAATTTCACATTATGTATGCAACTAACCTTACATCCATCCAATAAAATCAAACTATTTGTAATAGAACTTTGATTTTATTAAAAAAATGTTTTCATTGATGGGTTTGAAATACCTTTATATCATATTTAGATTAATGGAATTTTTTCTTTCGATTTCATATTGAGTCGATTTATTGTCCTATCATATACTTAATTTTATTCTATTTTTTATATATAATTTTTCAAAGAGGTACATGTATATTCCTTTTTTACATTTTGAAAGAGTTTGTCGAATCTCCGATTTTATTTTTGGCGCAAATGGTGTTGCCTTACTTTGCGTGCACATTGAGCATGAATGCTGTTTATCTATCATTTTGCTGATCCCGGTCCTACCGGTATATCAACCACAGTAAATTACCAATGAAGCGTTGTCATTTATATCAGTTTCAACAAAAAACTCCATTTTCTGAAGAGCGTGCATGACGTTGCCTTATCAGGAACTATAAATGTAAAGTGTATTGTTTGCGAATATGCAGTGACATAACTGAAGTAAAACGTCCTACGGTTTTGAAATTTGTTTGTCTGGAATTTAATCTGCTTTCATTTTACATTATTTTACATTATTAACTAATGCAGTGTTCCTTTGCTTTTTTCAAAACAAGTATTTCCAAATTTTTGTATTTATTTTCTTCTTAGAGTAGTCTGTCTCTTTTCATAATCATTGTTGATCACAAACATCTCGATAGATCAAAGCATGCGGAAAAATAACGAGCTAATTTATTATTATTTATACAGAAGTTATAGTAAAGGGAAGATTTGTTTTGACTGTATCGCAAGTATTTATTTGATCATTAACGAAGTAAAGAAATTGATATTATAATAGTTTTATGTTGACTTGTTATGTGCTTCTCGATAAATGTTAAATATAGTTAAATATACTGAGGGATATAGCATCGATACTTTCTTTGTGATATATACGAGAAATTTTCTCGGTCTTCAAATGTTAGCCGCGATCCCTTGATTGATACACGTAGTTACTAGTGTTTAAGATATAGAAATAATAAATGTAGTTACTGTCAATATTTTCAATATTTTATATCCATCCTTGTATGTGACGTATTTTTCTAAATAGAAGTGTAATTTTAGCTAGTTTTCCATGAATGATCTTGTTATCAATAATAAGAAATATATTTATTTCGACAATGTTTGGTCAAACTTTGAAATGACGTATAATCCCAAACACCTAATTATTAGGGGTTTAGGCCTACGTAGTTTGAAGAATTTTACAATTAAGATGAGTTGCTAGCTCCGGTTGAAAAAAATAGGGATTATAGAATATGAATGGAGGTGATGATTTTGTTTTTGAGAGGGTTTAATTACAGTACCCGCAACGTTATTTTTTACAATCCTATTCTATCGTATCGTGTATCAATCCTATCGTATCGTGCGTGTATACTGTTCTATCGTGCGTTAATTCTATACTATCGTGCGTGTATACTGTTCTATCGTGCGTTAATCCTATCCTATCGTGCGTTAATCCTATCATGTTTATCGTTTAAAGCTGAACACCGCTCGTAAATAGGCACCGTCACACAGATACCTGCTATATAAACCCTTCGATTTCGTTACACCCGATTGCACACCTGAACCTCGTGGCCGACATGTAGTATTCCTTTCGTGGTTTTTAAATTTTATGCATTTTTTCCTTATCTTATGTTCATTTTCTGTTCGTAAATAATGCATTGACCAATTTACTTGATGTTAGTATTCTCCTGGCTTCAAAAAGTGCGTAAAATTTGATAATTTCATCGCGACCGGGTAACACGGCGAGGCAAAATGTACGACCACACAGGTGAGACCTCTACAGCGAAGTACTTTGAACTGTTTAGAGGTCTGTCCCTTATATAAGGGTTGCAGGGACAGCAGTGATTAAAGAGAAATTTGGCGGACAGTGCCTATTTACGAGCGGTGTTCAGCTTTCATTTCAAAAATTCTTCCGTTTATCCTATCATCTTAATCGTTTCGTGCTTTTTCATAAGCAAGTTAATTTATTACTAAGTTGCAACTCGTTCGGTGCGCCGTATAGGAATATTTATCGAACAAGAATTGTAAAATCCTATCCAACATTCCGTCAAGATACTAATTTTTAAATTTTTTAGATCAAAATTAACCAATATTATATGTAAATCATATCTGTTAACATTGAAAATGAAAATCGAAGTTCTTAGGAACAAGGTAACATATTTACCGGTATCGGGTTCGTTCGCCCTATCCACCTGTTCGCCTTAGTCCGTTCGCTCTAGGTCCGTTCGCTCTAATTATCGTTCGCCCAAATTATCGTTCGCCCTAAACCTCGTTCGCCCCTTGTTTATTAATAAACCACATTATAAGTTATTTCATTTACCTTAATAACTAAAACTCATTAACTTTTATTTATTCGTATGTTCTATGTTTTTCCTTCATCAAAAAAGACGTATACATTACATACATTGTCATAGCATAGGAAAACTACACCTGTATATCGAATATATTAAATCGTACGCAGAGTGTATACCTGCGTAAACATTAACTTTTATGCAATTTAATTTTGTTGCATCATATTTTACAGAAACAAAACTATTTATGATATAATTTATATTTAATCAAAACCCGAGTTGTAATTTGAACCCGTTATTTTTCGTGTGATATTTGATTTCAGGCTGAAATGTTCTCGGCGATCAGCTAGGGTGTGTGGTAATGAAAACAATGTGCGGAATGTGTATATGTGTAAATATTCATTTAACTTGTCTGTAATTATTTGTTTTTAATGCATCATTTTCTTATACAGAAAGAAATGTTCTTATGATAGATTTTATATTTACTTTATACAAGAGTTGGATTTACGAGGGTCAATCAAAAAATACGAAGACTTTTGTCATAGCTATGTTACTTAACGTCATATCATTACTAAATTTAGTAGACATAATTTAGCAATAGTTTCAAACAATTTGCAAGAAAAAAGTTCATAAATTTGTTTATTTCTAAGAATTATTTAGAATCTAATCCTGCAAAAATGAGGTCACGGCGCACGGTCAAAATTTGTCTTATGTCAACAATAAACCATATAATGTTGAAAGTAATATCTCTATAAATTGGGCTTAAAGCCACATAATATGGAAACTTCAAATTTGATATAGTCATGGTATTATATGTACCAAATAATGACAGGATATATTGTTTTGTCGAACAAATATTAGTAATTAAAGACAGATAGTCCTCTTTAGAATTGACTAAAAACATCGACGTCGCCGGACGTCACGGCGCAACGAAAAGTACAAACAAAATGGATTTAACTCAGGAAAAAACCGATACAAGCTGTGAAAATGCTCAATGGTGCATAAAAAGGGTCAACAATAATTTGCAAGTTTGTGTTTAACTGTAATAAATTTTGTGGGGGTGGTGGTCATTGCATTCTGAATATAAAACAGTCCGAAAAAGAGTAGAATATCTGTAAATATTTGGTCAAAAAAGAAGTCACGTCAACCGACGTTCAGGGTTATCCTTACTGTAAACTAAGAGATACACGGTTAGAAAATGAAAACTTCGAAGAACTAACTTATGATTCTAGAACACATGTGTGCAAATAAGATGTCAAGTGGTTCAGTGTCATTTTAAATTGTAAGGAGCAAGGCACAAGATACTAAGCATGATATAAAGATGGGGTACTAGTATATCTATAAACTGACTGAGTGTGCGTGTTTAATCTTGACGTCATGTTTTGAACGTTACCGTGCGCCGTGGTAACAAAACATGTTGTTTTTAAAAAGGGGTAACAAAAATACCGTTTCATCTAATGGACTAAAACTTCGCATATCAATAACGTAAGTGTTGGTGCACAGATTAATCTGTCAAGTATGACTTTCATGAAAAATATATGATAGACAGCCACATTGTCTTCGTATTTTTTGATTGACCCTCGTATATAATTTAACCCGCTATTTTCCGAGCGATTTAATCTCGGGCTGAAATATTCGCGGCGATCGGCTAAGGTGTTCGGTAATGAAACCAATTTTAACAATACATAAAATTTATTGATCATTAAAGCTAATAATTTTAGTTTAAAAAAAACTAACTGGTCATTTTTATACATTCTATAGATGATGCAGCGATGATTTACAACTCGGCAATTGTTACTAAAAAGAAATTCCACGTAAATCTTCTCTCTAAAATTCTGTCATTATCAGTTTGTTCGTAAATATCGTTTAAAGCGATCATACGTTTATCATGAACATCGTTTATCCTTTCCTATCGTGTATCAATCCTATCATATCGTGCGTGTAGACTGTTCTATCGTGCGTTAATCCTATCCTTTCTTGCGTGTATACTGTTCTTTCGTGCGTTAACCCTATCATATCGTGCGTGAATCCTATCCTATCGTTTATCTTGTAAAAATAACGTTGCGGGTACTGTAATAATAATGTGCCTGATGTACTTTCGCAAGAAAACGTTCCACAATGAAGAAAGATTCTTGAATTACGATATAAGTTCGTTTTGTTTCGTTTTCTTGTGATATTCCTGGAATTATTATTGATGATGGTGGTTCTTTTATCTTCAAATATTCCTTGGTCCAATGTAGCATGTTTGGGTTACTGGGTGTTCTGAATCTCATTATGGGGATGTGTAGTAATAAAGGTACATTGCAACTATAGATTCATTTACCAAAAAATAATATGACAGAAGTCCTAGATGAAAAACATATTCGCGTATTCATAAATTTGTGTCAGATTTAAACTGACCACTATGTTTGACCGGTAGTTTGTTAGATAAATCAAAAGGATGTATATGATGGAGATTTTTTACTGTCAAATAATCATGACAATTTTATTTGAATGTTTACAACTGAATTTTTCACTCTTTTTGAAATTTTCTTAAAGGTTATTTGTATAAACGACACTCGCAAGTTTAAACTGAAAATTTGAATTAAATGATAAAAATATGTTACATTAAAGCGAAATATATCATTAACAATTTGATTTCAGAACCTAGCAGCACAAATAATTAAAGTTTAAACAAAGCAAAAACACAAATAGAGTTGAGGCGACAAAAAAATACAATCAAAATAAAATTTGATTCAGAAACCATCAACTTTAAAAATTTACTACTTAAAAAACCTGAATATCCTATTTGCAAAAATGAAATGTATTCAAAGAGTTGTCCTAAAGATTGTTCGTTTTGCAATATAATACATTAGGAAACAAAATGTTTAGTTCCATTCGAATCTCGAATTCAAATAAAAAAGACAATAGTTTTACAAAGCAGCCATTCAATATTTGTATTTTAAAAATAATATTACTAAAACTATCAAATAACGCTGATGTTAAATATTTAGGGTTAAAATGCAAAAAGGGACAGGACTGCAGTATTTTTGGTCAGTGACAGGCCGTCCACCGTGTCTAAAGTTGACTAAAACGTTGTTTGGTTTGAACACAATAGTGTAGGTAATTCAAATCGCGTAACACTTCAATATACATTATTTAAAAAGTTAAATGTACTATTTCATGTTCCAATTTTGTTTATTTAAATAAAAAAAAAACGTTCATCTTTTGTTCTTTGGAAAGGTGTAAGCTTCTTTATACATGTATCAGAAGAAGTTCGGTTATCATATTATCCAGCTATGCATTCAAAACCAAAGGAAAAAATCTAATTCATGTTTTATTTTACATTAAAATGCAAGGTATTTTTGCTCAATCCAAAAACAAAGTTGCTGCTTGGTGGTCTTCTTTTCCTAAGCCATACCTGGGTCATAAATCAAAAGAAAATTTATACACATTTTATTTATTTTCTACATTAACAAAATTTTTAATTTTTATTTATATTAAATATTTATTAAATATTTATTTTCTACATTAACAATATTTTTTTTATTTATATTAAATTTCGTATATTGCAGTGAACCTTTGCAATTCAAGTAAATTTTTACCTTGTTATTTTCGTCAGCAATCCGACGATGAAGTGTTCTGAATTGTTCATTTTCAATACCGAGTCGTTCGTCTTCATTTGTGTACGCTTTTAATAATAGAGAACGCTATAGATATCATACTCAACACCATCAACATCAATCGTTTTACACCTAGGCAATTGATTGAAATTGGTATCAGGTTGAAGAATTCATAGATGATAGAAATGTCAGTGAAGATGAGCTCCTAATGAAGGAAATGATAATCACTGGAAACAAATTAAAAGTTGGGGAATAGGGAATAGGATATCTTGAAATTTTAAAACCAGGTAAAATTTCTAACCTGTGAATAACTTGGGGATGGTCTGTTTGCGGTGCATTGTGATTGTTAAAATTAGATTAGAATGTTCCAGCTC
Source organism: Magallana angulata (assembly GCF_025612915.1). Classification (NCBI taxonomy): domain Eukaryota; kingdom Metazoa; phylum Mollusca; class Bivalvia; order Ostreida; family Ostreidae; genus Magallana; species Magallana angulata. The sequence goes on along the minus strand of NC_069118.1, from coordinate 41,532,101 downwards.
TGGTTAATTTTCTTAGGGATAAAAACGCTTACAAAATAAAAAAAAAAAAACTATATTACTATTTTCACTTTTTGCGCTAGCCCCCCCCCCCCACCCCCACTAGGATCCGACGCCCATGGGTTAGGGGTTTCTAGACAGAATAGAGGTAATTTAACATTAAGAACAAGAGTCCTACGGTCAAATTGTAAAACATCATAGTTTAATAGGAATAATAGAAATATGACCTGATCTACAAAGCTGATTATTTGTAATGAAATCAAACACAATTTGTTTTTCAACATTCTTAAGAACCCAAATCAAGGTTATCGTTTTAATGTGTATATAACTATATTATAAAACAAATGAAAAGCTGTCAATGTGACAGCAAACTGTGTTTTTTTTAATGTGAACTGTATCCATAATCCATGTCCTGAATTGATAAACACAATCTACCGTATTCAGGAAATTGGAGTATCAAGTTCAACAGCCAGTATTTTTTCATAAATTAACAAAATTCAAAATCAAGTAATATGCACACCTCTGATATATGTACAATTGATCTGCAAGAAAACAATTTCCTATCTTTGAAACTGTAGAAGGAGTTATCCGTACAATAGGGTACCCTATATGCAATATTTTTGCCAAAAAATGACTAAGTTCGGCAGCTGATATTTTTTTCATGAATTATTAGAAATCAAAATCCTAGCAATATGCCCATTTCTGCTATATGTTAATTGATCTGCAAAACTACAATCTTCTATCCTCAAAACTGTAAAAGGAGTTATCCGTATAATAGGCATACCCTTTTGGTAGCCGCCCGCCCGCCATTTCCTTAACCGGATTTTCCGTTGGTAAACCCGGTTAATAAATGTGCAATTTTTAACCAAAAAACATGTAGCTCAAATTACAACAATGTATCCTCACTTACAAAACATCATCTTGTAATGACGACTTACGATTTTGTGTTAACGACCTCATGTTTCTTTGTTCAGTTAATTTGGATATTTTTTAAGATATGTATTTTTGGAGGTTTTTTGTTTTGTTAATATTTAATATTATGTTATTTAAAAAAAAGATATAAACATAATACCTCTTTGGTTTTGATTGTTGTTAGATTCCACCGTTATTCCACATGTTATCAGACAGATAAATAGATAAAAGGTGATCTAATAACAAAATAAAAGATAAAAGAAGAAATAAAGGGTGATAAACGAATCACAAACATTCTCTAAACAGAGTTGAAGAGAGATAGGTATTTTGTCATATACATTGATGAACTTTATTCCTCTAGTTTTGAGTTTTTAACTTAATAAAAACACTAATTCATCCTTTTCTCAACAATGATAACACTATTTTGGAAAGGTTAAAAGTGATGAGAAATTAAACAGAGGGTATTGAAGATACATATTAATTTAAACAGAAAATATGGCGTCATTCTGAGCACAGTCTGGATCTTAGTTTACATCAAACTCTTATATAAACAGTTATTGCAGATTTTGAGATTTGTCCCGATGTCTTTCTGAAAACTAAATTTGGCTCATGTTTTCTTCATTAAATCTTTAAAGTACGAGAACTAATCATCAATTTCGCAAAAAAATAAGAAAACAAAGCTTTTTTATGATATGATAGACAAATATTTCGTTTAAATTGATCGTTTAATTTTATCATTAAAACAAACTGGTTAAAAAATAGTAACACATAGTAACTTAGTCATATCGACCAAAACTTTGGTGACCCCAATCCGATTGCTTTGAATATTAACAACATAAAATGTATGCCTCACTATCGTTTACATAGTTAGGAATCTTAACACATTTTGCGATAACATAGGTATGTATTAAAATTATTTCGAGAGGATCGAGAATGCCCATCATCATTTATTATAATATATTGCTAAACAAATGCAACTTACCAAACTTTTGAAACTCATGATGCTTATTTCCCTTTTGATATGAAAATTCACATGATACTGTATTAAATATAATAGAAAAGTTTCTGTTTTGTATCTCGAATTTCAATTTGTATGCACCATATATCATATCTAAAGAAGTATTACGTAAAGTAAAATGTCATTTTGAGAACTTGAGAACTTGCACAAGATTTGGAGGATGCTCATTCATGAACTCGATACATGAATTTTGCGAAATTTTATATCCTAATAAAAATTTTGGAACTTCATGTACGAAAAATGATATGCATCTCTTAAGAATGTCAAGGTTTGAACAGTTTTGAAATACAAACTGTGCATGTCACGATATACATAGCTATATCTAAGTTTTTGTTTTATGGCGCGACCTTTAGTGTGAACGTAACCGGAAGTAAACATATCTATTGACCTGTCCAACCCGAACACAATCCTTTACACTTTGAGATAATTTGGTCAGTGAAATTTGTTAACAATTATTTGTTTGTCAACATAAGTTTTATTTTTTTCACCTGGTTATAAATTTTCTTTAGAATTTGTTCATTTTAAATTTGTATTTTTAAATATATGTTGAAGGTATATGTCCGATTTTTTTAAAATCCGTAATTGCCCATTCCCATTAAATATTTAACCATAAGCAAGTCTACGTAGAATTTAAACTGTTCATTTTTTTTCATTATAACATGATTAAGCGGTAATTCTAAAAAAGTTTTTTTTTTTTCATTTTGATCTAACTATTTGATCAGTATTACAGTACATTATCCCCTTTCTTAAGCGCTATAAAAATAAGATAAAAACTAATCAGGTAAGGAATGCACTTTATACAGAGAGAACAAGTGTTCATTACACGTACTAATCATTAGTGTTGTTTGATCCACATCTACATATATAGGGGAAAATTATAGCAAGTTCACCTTGACGACATATTAAGTAAACTTTCTTTTGTATCAATTGGTTTTTTTTCTCAGCAGAATGCAATGTAATTGAGGCGTGTAATTTCTATCTTCTTGACTCTTACAAACGCTTATGAGATACGCAGAACAAGTCTTTAATCCTCACTTGACTGTACTATAAATTTTACGAGTAATGTTGGGATGCTGCCCGAAACAGCTCTTGATGAATATGTTGATATAACTCGTTTTTTTTCCTGTAAACTGGTTCTTAAGGTCACAGGAATAACACATTTTTGAGAAATGGCTGACGTCTGATCGAAACAACATTTCGTTTTATTAAAAGGAATTTATAGACGGTAACATGAAACTTACTTCATAGCCTAGGAGATAAAGTATCGTTGTCTCTACATCCTGATTTTAAATCCAGTAAGGGCTACTTACTAAATAGAATTATTTAAATATTCATTATTTTTTATCCCAATCTGTAATGTTTTCGCTTGTTTGACATATGTACAATTTATTTATCATTTTATCTTTCATAAAAAATGTTATTGTAAAATGGAATGACTTTTTCCAGGTGTGTTATTCCATCTTAACGTTTGCTTAATTTGCATGCTTTTAAGTTAGGCATAAAGCGGAATTCCCTTTTAACCAGGCGAATTCGTGCATATCTGTATACAGTAAAAGTTAAAATGTAATAAATGCCCTGGCTACATAAGAAGACAAATATCAATCATATTTACTTTAAATGATTTTTATAATTAAAATGAGCATGGTAATTACAAAAATTGTCCACAGATTTCTTTGGCGTCACAGTCTGGAAGAAAGGACGTAAATGTATCAAATCTACGTTGTTGCATAGGACACAATTTTTACTGGATTATACATTATCTTTTTTTAATCTTGTGTTTAAATCAAACAGGCATTGTCCTGGACTACACCACATTCTTGTAGAATTGACCTATGTTTTATAAGATTTTCACCCGTTTTACAACAGAATGATGTTTAAATTATACTGAAGATCGTGACAAGGTTTGTAGTCAGAGATAAGGTTGTGCTCCGCGCCCCGCATTTGGTATCTTAGTTTACTGAAATGAAGCATGATTAGCCAACTGTTTGCTATTTATTAGGTTATCATAACACAGTCGATAATTATTGAAATATATTTCTAAACCATATCATTCATGTCCTGATTTATGGTACTGTAATCAAGTCTAAGTACATGTACAAAGTACAAAGTTACTAGAAGATTTGATAATATTCCAATTTTTTTCCCTTCAAATTCGGTTGACATATTATCAAGACTTTTATTCAGCAGATTGCCATTTACATGTACTTTAAGAAGGTAAGAATAATATATTTGTCAACTGCCAATAAACTTGGATCACTTTTTAGGCTGTTACATGAACACTCAAGTAATATAGAAATGAAAAAAAAATTGTCACGAGTATTCTTGTTTTTATTTTTTTATTACTGCAATGAATTTTATATGCTTATAAGAAACTTTTCTTATTAAAACTTGACACTGCATTCGTCATTCTGCTCTTTAAAAAAAAAAACACGTACACAAGTAGTCATAAGAAATTCTATATACAAAGAATACCTGTTAAAATACAATATATCATCAAAAGAAATGCGACGTCGAGCGAGGCGAGGTCAGCTGGGTTTTTTTTTTTGTTTTTGTTTTTTTTTTTTTTAGTTTTTTTTTTTGTTGGAAATGTGACAATTTTTAACCTTTCACTAACTTATCTACAAAATGTTTCTTTTTATTTGAAATATTGATTTCATTCACATTATACTAAACCCAAAAATAATGTTTTAACATGTAGAAAAAAAGTCCAACTATACATGTAAAGCCAGAGGATTTTGATGTGCATTGAATCTACTCACACACATAGGAGGCAACCATGCTAAGATATGGGTCTATGGTTTGATACAGCTTTTTACCGATAGATGGGGCAACACTCAATCCATACTTAACAGCCTGTTTTGAAATCAAACTTTCAACAAAGCTGTTTTTCGTTATTATGTAACCCTTTGCGTTGATTAAAGCGATGTAAACTTTATCAGCAATAGATCCAGGAACTATTCCCGAAGATGTAATGCCAAGCATTGGTAAAATTACCACTTTGAAGAACATAAACCCAGCAATTAGAATCCCGCCCTTGACCACATAGTGACATACTGACGTCTCTGCAACTTTCAACTCTGTTCCATCTGAGTGAGCTACAAGAAGAAGTGCATGTTCACATGAAAGAACCCAATCAAACGCGTATATATGAATAAATTAAGTTGTCAATGTTGAGCTGTAATTTTCAAGCAAGATGTGTACGTAAATATACAAATCAATTTGCTTTAATTTTAAAAAAAAGTATGAGATTACTTTAATTACATAAACAACAATTTACAATTAAATGAAAGCCATAGGTCGATTAGGATCGATGATTTAGGAATGGTGAAACGTGTTCTTTCCCTAATTTAATATGGTATTATATCATACCTTTTAGAACTGGTATTGAACAAATCAGGATCATGTGAATGAATGTTATAGCTCTGAGATGCATCCTCCTGTTTAAAAGAATATTTTACTTAACGAAGATCGATTAACTAATTAAACCATACCACCTTTTTTGCTCAAGTCAAAAAAAAAATATATACACAAATTAATATAAATCCAGTTAAAAGTTATTTACTTCAATAATTGACAACTGTGGTATGCATTTGTTCCTTTAAACGATTTTTGTTTTCAAAGTACAGTCATATCAAATTGGTAAGAGTTTAACATTCACTTGGCTTCATTCTTTCTACAAGGTTCAATCAATTAAACTAGAATGATTTATTTTTAGATATGTGGGAAAATGCATGATCTAGCTGTTAGGTGTCTCTATAAATAGATAAGGGGAATTGGTTCTATATTTTTAGTCCTTTGAATTGTGATAAACAGACGGCAGACACGGTGCTTTTTAAAAACAAAGCAAACATTACATGGTAGCTTATATCTAATTGTCTATAAACATGAATTAAATGGAAAATATTTATCAATGACTTGGGCTGTCAAATTCTCCTTAAGAGATAAAAGGGTCGCAATATAAGTATGCGAAGTCAATATTTTCCTCTTTTTTTACGCACTGTCAAACAAGACTTAATGACACTATGCAATAATAAATCAGTTGATAAGTCGTTCAACAGAGTGCACATTATTTTACAAAATTAGTTTACGTTAAGATAAATAAAATGGAATATTCATAAAACCTCCTTTAACCCCCCCCCCCCCAAAAAAAAATACATTACGAAGTCTACTCTAATAGGTTAATTTTCTTTGTTTTTTTTTTTTTTTTTAATTCTTACCAGTCTTTTATTACTTTAAAAATAAAACATAAAAAAAAAACATCTGCTGTAGTTCTTAAAAAATATAACTTATTACTGGTAATAACTAAATGAATAAATAAATGAATGCACTATAATAGAAAATAATTACGACTTAACATCGCTAAAATATCTGAACAAACTCTAATTATATAGACGTTAAATAACAAAATGAATTTTTACAACAATCAAAAGGTGAAACCTACCTTAAGTTATTTTGTTTTCTTCTTGTTGCCTTTTAAACTGCAGTATGTGAATAAAATGCATAAAGCCTAATAGATTGTTATATCTTTTTATTTAACTCTATTGATTGATGATTAATTTTAACACACGTAATACAACGAGTTCTAAAGCGATAATAATGAGCTTAAATCGTTTTAATAAGTTTAGCATAAGTAATAGAACGAATTTAAAAGCAGTACTAACGAACAGATACTAATCGTTTGATTGTTCTGTGCAATTGTTTTAATTAGGCATATAAAAATATTTAAAAAAAACAACCAACATACCTCTGTTAGATACCAATAGCGAACAGATATGTAGGTCATGGGTTCGGAGCATGTCTTAATCTTTAAAAAGTAGGAAACGTGACTATATTTTATTGGCTGTTTATTTTAGTGAATTAAACTAAATATAACACATTGGTATTTCCTTAAACAATAAAATGGATTCAGGGAATCGAAAGTGTAAAACTTCGTATACTGGTTCTTTAGAATGCATCATAGTGATAGTGTAACACCGTGTAACTTCGAGAGTTCTTTTTTTTTAAATGTGATATTTTCAAGTTCGACATATCGTACACATAATTATCCTTTACATTACAAATCTAAAAGAGTTTTTATATAGTGTGTTGTCACGTTGAGTTTCTTAAAGGATATATGTTTTACATCATTTTTTAAACAAGTAGATATAAATGCATCTACCATTATCATGTTCTATCATTAAGATTTCATGCGATTTGGAGCGAACTTATTTGTTTAACCCGTCCTTCTGTCAGCCAGTCTGTCAATCTTAGTGAGTTTTTTTTTTTTGTCATTGCATTTCCTTTGAAACAACTAAACAATAATCTTAAAACACTTTGTAGGAAATTTTTGTTCCTTTATGTTTTAAGAGTTAAGTGGAAATTGTTCCACTTTTATCTTAGAAACAGCCTTGAAACTACTTAGTAACAAAATATTAATGTTATTAAACTCTTAAGTTTACCTGCAAATAATCTGTGAATAGCATTTTTGAATAAACATTTGATTCCATAATCGTATAAAGATTTGCATCGGTTGAACTAGAATTATATGCTATGATGAATGCACACAATATATATAAACAGTATAGCAGCTTAACTCCACTAAAACCGTTGAAAAAGGCCCATTACTTTTATAGTAAATACACAAAAACTATATTGAAGAGAATATTTACAAGAAATTTAAATTGGTTTGTTAAATTTTATTTTGTTAGTTTTAATAGAGAAGCTTTGCAATAATTCAATAAAAAAACTGAAACATGAAAACAGTTTGTCAGCAAAATTCTTTGATACAATTTATCTAGAGGCAGTCATGATTACAAGGTAATTGTATAGCTCTTAAACCCTAAATGTAGAAGCGTAAAGTATGTATATAGCTTGCTGACTTTTGCTTCATTTTATGTAATGGCCTTTCGAATATTAAATGCCGCTACAATTTGACATAGGAAACAACTATTGTCCTATTTGGTTGTTCTTTATATATTTAACTTTATGTCTTATATGCGTTAGAAATAATATATTCAAATTGCGTAATTTAATGGTTTTACAAAAGCTTGATTTGCTTCCAAGACAAATTCTTGCAAACAATTGCGTTTCCTTAAGATTGTACCTTATTAATGGGCGTTTCGTATTAATTTGTTGGGTATCATTACGTGGCAAATGGTTCCTGCTAGGCCTCATGTTTCTTAACTCCAGATCGTTTTTTTTTTTTGTTTTTTTTTTTTGGGGGGGGGACACTTTGTCCGTTCTGTTCTGGAGCGCCTTACCACGAACTGATATAATTATGTTAAATCTAAGTGTGTTGCGTTGCGCGTATGATATGCTCTATTTAAGTTAATCTAACAAAGAAGATACTTATTTTTACGACTTTATGTATATCATTCCTAACAAAGGATTATGCTACTGTAATTTTTTTTTTGTTTAACATATCTTGTTATTACGACTTTTATATATTATGCATGTGTGTAAGAAAAATATTCAAGAAAAACAGCATAGAGGAGGAGGAGGAAATACTTTTATAACATTGACAAAAAGTTAATCCTCTAGAACTTTTCTTGCAAATGAGTGAATGATTAAGATTTTAACTATTTCACACATGGTCAGACAATTTAGGATATCTGAAAAAATGAAAGATTTTCAGAGGCCTTTCCACTCAAAACATTTCACATTTTGAGAATTCAACTGATATCTACAATGTATATAGCTGTCAGTGTATACTTTTAAGAACATACATATATAAACCCCATTTTTATCACTCTAATAAGGAATAAGGAATCATTATTTTGAATGTTATTAAATCCAATAAAGCTCAAAGGACTTTATTATAGATTTGATCCCGCCCGTTCGTATTTGATCAACTCAAAATATTCAAAAAATGATTCCTTATGACTTATAACATAATACTTTTCAGTAATAGTGTACGATTATTAGTAAATGATATAAAATAGTTCTTGATGAAATGTATTGAAACATACATAAGGTAAGCGTTTCGTAGTGTTTTCACAGACGAATACACTATATAGTAAATGTAAATGTCATTAGATGTTATTTGATCAACTCAAAATATTCAAAAAATGATTCCTTATGACTTATAACATAATACTTTTCAGTAATCGTGTACGATTATTAGTAAATGATATAAAATAGTTCTTGATGAAATGTATTGAAACATACATAAGGTAAGCGTTTCGTAGTGTTTTCACAGACGAATACACTATATAGTAAATGTAAATGTCATTAGTAAATTCCTTATTGTACAAACAAACTAATTGTCGTACGTGTATTATATGGACTGACTTGTCTATTAAGTTGTTTGCGCACATGGTTTAACACCTCTTTTTCACGATTCCATTGCTTGAAGAATTTCCAAATAACAATTTCCCTTTTATACCAATCCATATCTCACATTCCTTTTGTTTCTTTTGTCTCTGATTACGTTATCGAAAAAACAAAATGCCGACCAGGCTTTTGCGTCAAAATCATTTACACGTACGTACATAAAGTTTTTGAACACGATATAAGTGGGTTTTATATGCGTTTGAGTTATAATTCTAATATTGTATTTTTTTAAGAAAGTTTTAAATTCTAAAAACTTGATAAAAAAAACACAAACAATTCTTTCTTTAAAACTATTAATTTCATACCGCTAGGGCAAATATTGCGTTTACAGTTGTTGTCATTTTCCCTTTCTTTAGATTTCGATTGATAGTGAAATCGCAATAAATCAAGAAAAAAATGTTTGCTTTCGCTCGAATTGATTCACGACAGTGTTCTACACCCAGGTATTTTATAAATACGAACCAAAATTATCCAATTATCCGTTATTGGAGTCGTTAAAATTTTGATATGGCTTATGATTAACTTGATAACACGTTATGTCAGGGTTCAATGATAATCGGGTACGATCATCTAAAACGAAGGGGAACTCAAGGTACGCTAACTGAACAGGGCCCCCATATCATAATTTGTCCCGTTTTTAAATACAAATACTGTCATTTCATTATTGTGAGAAACTGTCGACTCAAAGACTTGCTCCTAATAACGGGTCATGTGTTTCATTACTTTTAAAAAGGGAGGGGGCACATAATCAACCACATTTAAAGAGTTGGTTTATTGAAGAATTATTCTGAATAAGAAGGAGTCACTTCAGAGCTTAACAACACTTATTATTGAAGTCATGCAGTGGACAGAGGGATCTATACTCTCCGTTTTTCTTTTTATTTTGTTCGGTAAGTTCAACACTTTTTTATTTAAATATTGAAGTTTGATTTGGTAAAAAGCTGTTTGTCATGTTTGAATAACCATTTCTGTTTTATACTTTATGCTACAATAATAGTTACTGTATTGAAATCGAACATGTATTCTGAAGTTGTGTAAATAGTATCATCAGGGGTTTTTGTTAATAATATATCGCTTAAAAGAATACATGTAACAAGCCAACATTAACGTACCCTCCCCCTCCCCCGGAATATTTTATTTTCAAAAAAATCTAAAATAATGTATAACTTTATAGGTTATGGTAGAGAATGGTAGAGAATGTAAATGTTAAATCATGAAACTATACTATTCTTATACTCTCAATATCAATCAGCTAAATAATATTAGTGTGTATACATACCTTTAAATATTTATTTGCTGGCATTTTTCCATAAAAGGAGAACAGATAAGAAAAGTACCAAAGCCAGTATACATGAATGCCATCACGAGGTGTTCTAAATTGAACTTCATCTTTTGTAGTATTTGACCAGGCAGCTGCATCTGATATGGACGGCTGTGACACCGGCGTCCAGTGGAAAGGTACCTCTCTCTCTCTCTCTCTCTCTCTCTCTCTCTCTCTCTCTTCCATATAGGCCTACCTGTTAAACCGTGCTGATGTACATAGTACGAGTCTACAAGTCTATCGACCTTTATTGTAAACTATAAAAGGACTTAAAAATGCTATATAGAAGAATAATTTCTGTTCAAAGTTTTATATTCTGGCAAATATAGTATAATACTTTGTATCGTTTTATTCACACACCTGTAATCAATATCTTCATTTTTGCTCTGTCTGCCATTAATGAAACTCACGATTTCAGTTCACAAATAATTAAATTACTTTGAATTAATATCATAAATGTTCTACAACAAGTTAAATACACTATTGTACAAGTAATTGAAAATACAGATTTTTTTTTTATTCAATAGGAAATTGGATACTTATGACCAGTCTGATGCTGGTGTCACTACTCATTAGAAGAACTCTTACATAAGACAGGAAACCGTCCATTGAACAGGTCATCACCAATATTCAAGTGAAGATGGTCCAAAAGAAGCAGTTATTATCTACCAAAAAATATCTATTAGTTTCCTTAAATAAATTATGCAGTCTTTTTATTTGTTTCTCCATTATTAGTTTTCGAAGTTATCGGGTTTTTTTCTTCAAAATTTACCAAGCTTGAGATAATTCTTTGAGAAGCAATATTATTTTGACTGTAACTCGTAAATTACCTATTGTCAATTTATCATACCGGTGTATATCTATCCAATCATAAATCAAGAAGAAGGCCATTTAGAGTTTTTCTGAAAGTTATTTTAATAAGGACAATCTATACAGGTACCAAAACTGTACGTTAATAATACGATTTTCAATAAGTATTATTACACACCGATATTATTCACTCAAACATGATATTTCTTGGGGTGACCACACCTTCCCGTCGCGAGATGTCACTTCTTTCTCTCCGACCACCCGGATGAAACAGTTTGGGCGGGACTGAGACAAAAACAAACAAAAGAAAAGCGATACTGTTTAAGATTAGTCTCATAAATAAAAGTTCGCAATGCTAGTATATCGATTAAATTACAGCAGATTCTTCAAAACATTAACAGGAAGCACTTTCTTTTTAATAATAAAAATGCATATTTTCATATAAGCACTAAAACTATAATATATACATGTATTAAGACGGTAACATTAAGCTTGATAACATTAATCGTGAATCAAGATATATGAAATTGTTATATACGAAACAAACGTTTTTGACATAAAAGAGTATAATTACGTCTCAAATGGGACTTTCAATGTGTATCTGATCTTAGTTAGGCTAGAAAAATATACGTAAATAAAAATCGCTGATAATTAGAGGCTGTCAAAATATTTGTAATAGAATAACCGTATCAATGTTATTCATCAATTTGTACACAGTGACAAAGAAAACACACAAAGCGTGCAGATACTGATCAACAGTCGGTGATTTCTAAGCGTGCGTGTTCTTTTGACATCGGAAGGGTGCAAGTGAGGCGGAATAATGGTCTGCGCATGCTCAGATGGTGCCATTAAGTGAAATTGTTATCCCAAAATTTAAAGACCCCTGTCAAGCAAAAATCAAATCATTTTATTGAAATGAATACGCCTGTCTACTAAATAAATGATAAATTTATAAGCATTTAAAAGTGCAATATTTATCTGAATAACTAAATAACTCAAATTGGAAGTAAAAAGAAATACAAAGCTTATTGCCCTGTCAACATGACATGTAATTATCTAGCAACCATTTAAAGGAAAGAAATAAACTTCAATTATCCTTTTACGTAATAATCCATGATCAAACGATTTCAAAAACCTTCACAAAGATACATGATTTTGCATTTCAAAACCAATTCTAATAATTTCTACCAATTGACCCCCAATTGCAAAAAACAAAAACAAATATTATCAAAAGCATACACTAGTTTCATAGATTTCACAAAAGTGTAATGGAAAAAAAAAATTCATATCAAGCCAAATCAATTGCTAATCAAAATCTTTATAAAAAGTGTCTTGTATATTCAGTTTTAATTATATATTTACCATCGTCTGTCATGGTTGAATGGTTAAATTCCGTCACAGACACATGCTTGCTTGTTTTCCGAACCGGAACTTCGTTGTTCTTCGAATCTAAACGGTATTAGAACCGCTTTAACAAGAGCTTGGATTTATGTGGGATGTTACTAATTAGTTTGCTTATCAAATCAAGCTGTCATAATATATTATATTGACCTCCTCTTCTAATTCGCTAACAGATACTCATTAATGTTCATAGACTGTCAAAACCGGAAAGTTGTTTGCCAAGATTTGCTCTACTTTGTGAAATTGACGCTGTTTCGCGAAATGTACATCCCTGTGTCAAGTCGGGCGATTGTCATTGCGTTCAATGTATTCATATCTATTAGCCCATGACTGGGCAGTTAACCCTGAGAAGACCAGCCTTTTATCAAATCGGAGTTTGCCATGTACTGTACAAAGTCCAAGCTCTTGTTAAAACGCTATTTATAAAGCTAAATATTACTCTTACAAATACAAGCACAAACAAATAAATACATGTAGAAGACATATAAGAATTGTTAGCTGTTTCTAATTAAGGAATACAGATGCGTTTGGGGTAGGATCAAATCTAATAAAGCCCAATGGCCTTTATGGTAAAGTTCATCCAGCCCGACCGTTACTTGTCACTTCATAATACTCCAAAAAGGATTGATTCCTAATTACCTACCTTTGTATAGCGTTGATTTTCACAAATTATTCAATTGGATATTAAATAATTGACATTTTCTACGGTACTTTTATTTCGTGTATTTATGCAATCCCCAATTGCAACCCACAATACAAATTGTACATTTGTTGCGTCATTGATTTGACAAAATTACAAATTTGATTCGTTGCATTATCACAGACAAAGACACTGGAAAATTTAAGTATAATGTAAATAAAAAAAACCATCTTCAAAACGTCTAATTATTTAAAGGCATCAATAATATTTTTTCCGATCTTGACAATATTATTTATTGATAATATAAAATTGATATTTTAAAGTATATTGTGTAGCAATAATAAATAGTTGCGAACTCTATAAGTTATTGAGAAAGTTGAATGTCCTGAAAATTTGTTACTTTTTCTCGGATTGTAGACTTGGTGTTGGAGGGACTCTCGATAGGTCGGAATGACTGGCAATGCTTCCGGAGGGATATCCTAAAACATAATTTAAGGTCAAACAAACACGCAGTCTTTTTCATACATTATATACCAATGATTCCAAAACTCCATATTCTTCAAAAATAAAATATTATAAATAACACACATAAATACATAGACGGAGTAAACAGAATAAAAAAAATCCCTTTTCAGAATATTGTTAAAATCACGCACATTTTAGACAAACGTATTATTGTAACTCACATTAATTATAAATGATTCCTGTGTTGAATGTTTCTTTTCAGGCCGAACTTTGGCTGTAGCTAAGGATAGATCACAAATAAAATCAGTTTCATACCACTTCGAAAAAAAAATTGCAATCGTATTAAGCCAAATTTCACAACATTGTACATTTGAATTCAATGTAAAATGAAATGTCACATAATAATATTACATTTAGTAGCTTCTTCATTTTCTTCCTTTAACCTAGAGAAAGAAAAAATTCAGAATATATCAAATAAGATAGTTTTTTTCTATATCAAAATCATTGAACTGATTAAATCACATATCATTAACTATATGGACTAGATTTTATATCAATATAATTGATTTTAAGAGAGTTGGATGGTTGTGCCCATGTTTAGACTATATCAATATACTAAAGAAGAAGAGTTTTGTCACAGTGTTGAATATAGGAAATAATTCAAAATCAAAAGCTATAATACACTAAATATTTCTTCATCAAATTAATACACAGTCAAAATTCGCAATCTCGAACTAGATGGGGTTGGTTTAAAACTTCGAGATATCCGAGTATTCGAGATATCCATGGTAAAATACTTTAAGTTTAGGTGTTTGGGACTTAAAAATCACTTCCACATATCCATTGTATTCGAGATATTGGTGTTTGTGATACCGAAGTTCAACTGTATGTAGTTTAAAAATTACAAAAATCGCATTTGAAAATTTAAGGTAGATCTGAAGCCTACCACCCAACCTTCTTAAAAAACACAATTTTATCAAAGCAGATATTTCATACTTGTATTTCCGTCCCCTGTACGAGCAGACGCAATAAATCACAGTGAACAACACAGCAATAAGGATGGTCAATCCAATAGTCGTCAATACAGCGATCCCTTCGGTAGTTTCCGGCCAAGACTCGGTGTCCGAGATGACAAACTCAGTCGATGGGTCGACTGACGTCACAGGAAACGTCGCAAAAGTGGGCGTGGTTAGCACGGAGGAGGGCGTGCCGTCGGGAGACTCGCGCAGCACGTTGAGGATGTTATCTTGAGACATGAAAGGTTTGTTTCCATCGATACCAGACTGAGTGTCAGCGGACACGCTATTGACGACATACATAGTGGACTGTGAACTAATGAAGGAGAAAATGGTTCAAAATACTGTATTCACCTGACATGGACGCAAACATTTGTTGAAAACCCCCCATTTTTCCAAATTAAATCGTACTTTTCCCAATATCCGATAATTTGAAGTATTGATCCAAAATTCTAATTAGAAAAATGGATTGATACTTTTTAAATTCAAGTTGAATTAAAATGAAAATGATATAACGTGATAACAAGTACTACTTTGTAAACATACGTTGACGCCAACAGACGACGTCTTGCTGTGGTCGTGGTTTCTGTAATTCTCCAAATACCGACCCTTGTATTGGCGGGAAACAAGTTTTGAAGAGATGCAAGAAGCAGATGCCTGTGAATAAATTCATAAATGTCTATGATTTTTCTCGATACAAGTACAAATATCCATTGGATATAATTGTTACAGTTACCGAAAATGCCATGCAGTTACTAACATTTGTAAATCATGTGCCTAAAAACGATATAAAGTGTATAAGATTATGGTGGCTTACTTCTGTGATTCCACGGTTGCTTTTGAAATACTGTGGGTAAGCACGACCATATGTTCTGTTGGTGTCATTGTATCCACTCGGAACAGAGCGGACGTCGCCGTTACGTTGTTCCCGGATGTTTGGATTCTAACGGCCATTGAAAAGAAATACCGCGTGCCATCAAACAATTTACTGTGGTCTTTGACGTATAAATCTCCCGAGGTGGACCCGACATTAAACAGCGTAGTTCCTCCAATCAAACTGTACCTTACAGAATCACTTGGTCCAATCGTGAACCCGAAATCGGCTACTTTTACTTTCACTATCACATCACCATTCTTTGCCGTTGTTGGACATTCCAGGGAATAAAAAGGAGACTGTCCGTTAGTTGAAGTCGAACGGGGATTATCGTAAACATCAACTACATCAATCACAACATTAACACTTCCTGTTAAAGACGGAGTGCCTTGGTCTTTTGCATAAACGATAAAAGCTATTCTTGGAGAGGATTCGTAGTCCGGAGAAATCGACAGTGTCAGATGACCTGACGAAGTAATACTTAATGCGGTCAAGGCCGCTGTATCAGAGGGGTCTATCTCATACGTTACTTGTCCATTCAAGTCACTATCAGCGTCCGTAGCAGGAACTTGGCCAATAGTCAACCCAACAGGTGAATTTTCAACAACAGCAGCGAATGTGATAGTTGAAGACTGAAATGTTGGCGTGTTGTCATTAAGATCATTAACCTTCACGTTAACGTTTTTGTTGTATACAAGACCAGTGTTTACAGTATCCTGAATTTGTACGGTGAGAAAATAGTTGATCCGTTCCTCGTGATCTATAGCACGAGCTACCTTCACGACGCCGTTGTTCGCGCCAATTTTGAAGTTGTTATTGAAGTTTCCAGATATAATCGTATATTCGATCGTTGTGCCCGGGTTATGTATTGGGTCAGGTATCACTGTGCCTACAGACGTATCTATAGCCACGTTTTCGTCAATACTATAAGAGAAGTCGCTTGAGGTCGGCGAGTATGGAGGATCTATCCTAACACTCAGTGTGGTGGTAGAGGTTTTCTTCGGAACTCCTTTATCTATTGCATGAATAACCAAGGAATACGTATCCGGAGATGAAACTAATGACGTCACTGTCGATACCCGTCCACTGTCTTTGTTTAAGAAGAAAGTGTTTGTGACGTCACCACCAGCTATGAAATATTCAATGACAGCATTATCCATTATATCGGTGTCGTTACCAGTAATCGTAGTTAGATATGTTCCTACTGAGCTAGCTCGCCCAAGAGTAATAGAATAGGGCTCTCCAATGAAATACGGAGAGTTATCGTTGGCGTCCATGACTTCTATACTTAAGGTCAGGCTCCCCGTTTTTGCTGGACTTCCCGCATCAACAGCTATGATGATAAGACTGTACAATCCTACAGCTTCACGATCAAGCAAGTTTCGAAGAAGGATTTTTCCATTATTAGGATCTACGGAAAACCGAAGGTCGCCATTTCCAGAAAGAATGGAATACGTCAATCGAGCATTTGCTCCAGCGTCGGCGTCGGTCGCGTGCACGGAATACAGAGCACTGCTTATGTTCAACATTTCGTTCACTTTAACGATAACAGTTGTTGGACTGAATATAGGAGAGTTGTCATTAATATCCGTTATAATGATGTCTACTTCAACGGTACTAGCAAGAGATGGAGTCCCGCCATCCACAGCTTGGACGATTAGAGCATACGAGCTTCTTAGTGGGGCGTTAAGCACAGAATTCACTTTCAAGACCGCAGTCGACGAATCTATGATGAAATCAGAACTGAATTCACCAGAAACAATGGAGAAACTAATAGCCGAATTGGTTCCCGTGTCCTTATCTGATGCTGTCAATGTTCCAACAACGGAATTTATTGGACTATCCTCTGGTATTGTGAAGGAATATTTGGAAACAGAGAAGATAGGTTTGTTGTCATTTATATCACTAAGCGTAACTGTAACTGTGACGAAATCACGAAGCGTGCTCTGTTGAATGTTTACTGCTGTTATCGTAATGTCGTAACTTGCTGTGGTGTCCCTGTCAAGATTTCCAATAACACTCAATTGTCCGGTATATTCATTTACAGCAAATTTTCCATCGGAGTTGCCAGCAGTTATTGCATAGGAAAGGTCCTTGTTTTCAAGTGCGCCGCTGATTGTCGCGTCTGAATCAAACACCGATGTACCAATCTGTGTATTTTCCGCTATGGTGATAGACTGTGTATTTGATGCGAAACGTGGCTGTGCATAAACAGGAGTAATATCAATATCAACGGTTGCAGTTGAAGACCTTCGCGGACTGCCATTATCTTTGCTTTCAATCAGGATGACGTATTTATTTGTCGCTTCGTAATCCAAGACAGAGTTCACCTCGATTACATCAGAAGTGATTCGGAAAGCGTTCCCCGTGTTCCCCGCCACAATGGACAAAGTCAGGTCCTTGTTTACTCCGGAATCAGCATCAGTGCACGTTACACGTGTAACAGATCCTCCAATTGGATAATTCTCAATAACTTGGCCCGTGTAAACATTCTGTGAGAAAACTGGATCGTTGTCATTGACGTCCGTGATTGTCAAAGCGAGAACGGCGTTGGTGACGTCACCTTGTCCGTTGCTCGCAGTAATCGTTAACGAGTAGGAAGGCGTTGTCTCTCGATCCAGCAGCTTAGTGAGATAGATGTTTCCAGACTGACGATCAACAGTGAACGAGTTATCGTTTCCTACAGTGATGGCATACGTTATTGCAGACCCTACATCGAGATCTTGAGCAGTGACGGTGAATATGAGAGTGCCCAATGCAGTGTTTTCCGCAAGAGTGTGCGAATACGCACCACCTGTTGTCAAGAACTCCGTTTGGTATTCGTTAACATTCGTCACTTGCAATAGAACTATTGTGGTCCCTGTTAGGGGTGGTGTTCCGGCGTCAGTGGCTACTACCGTTAGCATGTAAATTTTGGTAGTTTCAGCATCCAATGTAGCACTAAGTTTTAATTGACCACTTGTGTCTATCTCGAATTTGCTCTCAGCGTTACCGCTAGCTATGGAGTAAGACATCGCGCTGTTTGGTCCTGCTGAATCAATGTCTGTTGCAGCCAAATCTTGAATCAATGTCCCTACACCAATGTTCTCTGCAATGGACGTTTCGTAAAACGTGGAACCAAATGTTGGTGGGTTGTCGTTGCTATCAACAACGGTCACGGTAATTGCGTTATCGGCAGTCTTCGATAGATTTATATCAGTGATTCTGATACCTAAGGTATAAGATGCAGTAACCTCTCTATCCAAAGCCGAGTAAATAAATACATTGCCGGTGTAAGAATTGATTTTGAATTTATTTTCTGTATTGCCGCTAACTATCGAAAACGATTTAAATCCAGATGCGGTGCTTCCCAAAACGTCGAAAACAGAGGAACCCAGAGGAGACGACTCATCAATTAACGCAGTACCAGGCATGTTCGTAAATACCGGGTCTGATTGTAACAGTACATTAAGAAATATGGTCGTTGAAAGAGGAACAACAGCAGAATCTGACGCAATGATAGTGAGTTGATAGTTAACGTCACTCGGTAATTTATTGAATACAACCCGGCCATCTGGCTCAATCCGAAAATCCATGTTTGTATTTCCCGCGTTTATCGTGTAGACAATGTTGCCATGCGGGCCGGGCGAATCCTGATCGGTACATATCACCGTATAGACGTCTAAGCCAATAGTAAACGGTGGACTTGCAACAACCTCGGCACTTATCGAACAATCTGGGGGATATTCGTTGACATCATCGACGGTGATCGTCATGGTACCTGTTCCGGTTTTACTTTCGACACTCGCCTGGTCCACAGCTAAAATCACCACTTCATACGTAGCTTGCGCTTCGCGGTCAAGGGGATGAATTGGGAACAGTTCGTGCGTGGAACTTTTGATTGCAAACGTATCTGTGTGTGTCATCAAAGAGTAAACAATCGACCCGTCATCACCCGCGTCCGAATCTGAGGCAGCGGGAAAGAGCACTGCCGTACCTATGAAAACAGAATTTTAATATTACTTCTGATTTTTGCAGATTATTAGTTTGTTATGCTCAGTCAGGATGTAATACCTCAGAATACTTCAGAATACATCAGAACAGTGATTCAGAAACGATTTAAAGATCCATAAATTGATTTTCCATGGAATCGCATATAACCATTCAGTTGGTATTCTTATCTATAAGAGATTCCACTGCATTTAATTATGTTTTACAATATATCATCAAATCTTAATTTTTATCTATAAGTGGTATCAATACAATGTGTACCTGCTGCGGCGTTTTCTTGCACTGTGCCAGTCAAAGATCCAGGAAAGGTCGGCGTGAACTCGTTTATTCCGGTTACTGTGACGTAAACATTCACCGTTGAAGAGAGCGGAGTAGGTGTGCCGCCATCTTCTGCCTTGACCACAATCGTACAAAGACTAGCAGACTCGTAATCAAACGCAGATGTAGCAGAAATCAAACCGGAAGCAGCATCTATGGCCAGAGAACATCCGGTTCCTGTGTTTCCACCTGATCAAAAATGTTAAATGTATAGCGATTCTATTTATTTTTCCAAAAGTTCTTTTTTTTTCAACTGGATAGTAAAACATGAAACATTTCGTACTTGTGATGGAATAAGATATCTGTCTGTTCGTTCCAAGATCCGGATCTTGTGCAGTCACAGTCAGAATTCCAAGGTTTACACCTGTGTTTTCTGGAACTGTTACTTGGTATGAACTCTAAAAACAACATGAAAAGCTGACAATGACCATGGAGAACATATCTCTTGTTTATAAAACGAGAACTTAGTCCATGATTATATATATTGAAAAAGATGAGAAGAAAACTTTAAGAATGTTTAAAAGATTACATCAAGTGTATGTTGTTCTCAGTAAATATAAATAAGGGTCGTTATAAAGCAAGGACATAAATAATAATGTTAAATTGTATTTAAAAAAAATAATGACATAACGTATGCAGAAAGTCAATTAATGAAATGACTCTCGTCCTAACCATCGATCGGACTTTAAAATTTTCTTCAACAGCAACAAAAGGATGTGATAAAATAAACTGAATAAATATAAGCCATTCATTGCGGACAGTGAGCGGGAAATATATTCAGATATTTTTTCTTCACCCTTCCTCTCTGTACCTGAGAGAATGTTGGTTTGTTGTCGTTGGTATCCAGGACGGCAACCGTCACGGTTCCCAGGATCTTTGCCGCCTCCTGATTGAACGAAAACGCGGAAACACTTATGATATAACTGTCCAACATCTCACGGTCCAGTTCCCCTTTCGCAAGATAGATTCGACCTACAATTTTATGAATATAATATACATGTCAATCCAAATAAAGACACTATTATATCAATCTAAGTATTTCTTCATATTAGTAAACGACTTCTTGCGTAATTTTTACAATTAAAATACAAATGTCGGAAATGAGAATGTTGCAAACTTACGATCTCCGGGCTTGATGTAACAGAGCGATATTCCACTTATATACATACACGGTGAACATGTATCTTGTTAATTAGTTTAAAAACGAAACACATCACCTGTCTTTGGTTCGATTCCAAATACTGAAGTCGTGTCTTCTATACTATATGTAATATCAGCATCGAAGGTGCCTGCCAAGTCTGCGTCGGTAGCACTTATAAGCTGCACCAACGTTCCTACACCTGAATTCTCGGAAATAGCTGTGATAAAAAAATTGAACAATTAATAATAAATGAAATTATTATACTATGATGTTAAATATTAAAATTTGGTTGGTTTAGACGCAGTTTATACTTTGTCCCATTACCCTCAGCGTTAGCAACACACTTAGCATCGGGTAACATAACGAATTGTTACATGCACGTAAATTATGCACCTACGGTTCGCTGTACATTAAGAAGTCAGTTAAGTTTTCTTTAAAAGGAAGACCTTCAGAAAAATGATGTAAATAATGCTGTTTGGGAGGGTATTAGTTGAAATTGACACCCTAAAAACCACTTTTAACCACAGCAAAGCATGTTAATCCTACTAATTAAAACTAAATATCTTAGATTTATAATGACATCTTACATGTACTGTATGTTCCACTGTTAGGGGCTTCCCATACAGGAACATTGTCATCTACACCAGTGACGTACACAGCCACCGTTAATGTAGTTGTCTGCGCGGGTGCGGGTCCAGCATCAACGACTTCTATTTTTAGACTGTACTGTGTAGCCTCTGTGTCGGCGTCAATTTGATTTTTCAATTTAAGGAGTTGTCCAGTCATTTTGAACTTGTCTAAAGCGTTGCCTTCAATAAATTCAATCAAAATTTGACCATATCAACATTCAATACTCGCTATTATATCAAAGATGTTGTAGGAATGAAGTGGTTATACATGTATTTTTTTATTTACCGTCGGTGATAGTGTAGGTCAGTGCCCCGGTATCTCCGTCACTACAAATAATATCCTGGAGTTGACTATCAACAGCACTGTTCTCTGGTAAAGTAACGGCAAAATACACTGCCGAACAAACCTATATAAAACGTAAAATGAGTTATCTTTGCCTTTTTTAGACCTACATGTTATGCTAAAGTATTTTTTCAGTGCAAATATGATAGCATAAAATGGAATCCCCACTGGGTGTTTTAAAAACATTAACCTTCTCAATGTTAACGTTAATATTTGACTTACTGGTTTGTTGTCATTTGTATTCAATACGTTGATAGTTAGCGTAGCAGTCGACATTTTCTGAGGGGTGATTCCCTCATCCGCCACTTGGACTGTAACTGTGTGAGTCTGTGCCGTTTCAAAATCTAATGGTTCCTTGAGATACACAGCAGCCGTGACTGGGTTCATAGCAAATTTTGCTGAGTCTCCTGAAGCTAAATGATTTAAGCAATTTGAATAAGAACAAGGTTGTGCACAATAAAACGAATTCTATATAGTCTGATCCCTCCAATGTATCTTCGGCCTCAAGTAATGCTCTTTAACATGGCAAGGTGACTTATTTTGGTGAAATATGACCTTACGTCAATTGTTTAAGTTATTAATTTCATTTCAAAACTTTGCAAAACTATACAAACTGCCCTGCAAAAGAATGGCATTGCAGTTAAGGGCGAAATGTAAATTCTGTCGGACTAGTTTGTTATTTACATGTACTTTACATCTGAGTAAAGTTCTTTCAAGAACAGTGTTTTTTCATGTATCAGTAAATATAGTAGATTCCTTATTAAAATGACGACTAGCCTTGTATGGTACTGACGGTGCCCTGCAGGTTCGTGGAGTCAATTTTATCCGTCTCCTGGACAGTAAACTGATAGATGAGCGTCCCCACCGCCGTACTCTCACTGACGTCAACTGAAGCTGTCGTCTGATGAAACGCTGGCGTCATCTCATTCACTGACGTAATGGCGATATCGATGGTGACGTCAGTCGACAACTGAGGAGTGCCCCCATCTATCGCACGTACTACCAACTTTTAAAGTATATTGATCTCAAAATAATTAAATTCTTAATAAATCATGTATACATGTTTGACTTAAATGCAGGTTAGTAAGATAATTCAAAAGAACGAAAAATCATTGATGGTCGCTTTTGTCTCTTGCTTTTGAAAATATGCATCTAGTAAAATA
Source organism: Magallana angulata (assembly GCF_025612915.1). Taxonomy (NCBI): domain Eukaryota; kingdom Metazoa; phylum Mollusca; class Bivalvia; order Ostreida; family Ostreidae; genus Magallana; species Magallana angulata. The sequence continues at coordinate 41,508,752 of NC_069118.1, read as the reverse complement.
AAAAAAAAATAATCATTAATCTTACATGTATGATTTGAAATAGTTTAAGTTTAACAAAAGATATCATGATATTTAATTTACTTGAAAGGCTGAATTTGAGGTTGTATCAAAATCAATTATTCTGTCCGTCACTAGTCTGACGTCACAGTTTCCGCCATTGTTCTGAACATCAAACGCCCCCGCTGCATTCCCCGACACTATCGAGTAGGTCAGGGTCCCGCTGGCCCCACTGTCGGCGTCCGTACACGTCAAAGTGGTCAGGACTGAGGGGGGAGTCTGGTCCTCCGGAATACTCACATAAACGTAGCTCTTGGAACACGTCTGTAGGAGAGACTCTTCTTTTAACAAACTCATTAAAACAACTTTAATTTCATCGTTTTTTCTTTTCTTTAAAAGATACATATCGCCTTTATTGCTTGTATTAATATGCAGTAGAAATCACTAATAGCATAATTTTTCATAACACTGCTTCAACGTCACAGCGAGCTTAGTTATATATATACATGTATTACTGTTGAAATTACTTTAGGAATATTTGGGGAATTTAATATAATTAACATCTATATGAAAGGGATTTATAATGTGATGAAGTGAATATCTCATGCTTTGCAATAGTACTAGAATATAATTTTATCTAGTGCAATTTCTTTGAAAAAAAAATTAGCTTAAGAACAATCATTTTTATATCTATCAACAGTCAATGAATGTGTGTTAATGGAAAGCATTCAATCTTGACATTTCACCTTACGAATATGTTATTTGATTTTTTCCAAAAAAAAAAGAAAAAGAAAAAATGCGTGAGCACTGACCGGTGGGTTATCATTGACGTCCTCTACGGTAACCATGACAGTAGAGGTCGCCTGTTTCTGTGGCAACAGCCCCTGATCCGTGACGACCACCGTCAGATTGTGGACCTGCGTCACTTCATAGTCCAAGCTCTTCCTCAAGTAAAGGCCCGCCAGGTCTCCGATGAAGAACTTATCGGACCCTGTTCCTCCTGAAAGAATAAATATTATTTTCGGTGAAAGTCAAGAATTTGTGATACCATCATCCTGAGGTAGAGTCAGTAGCACCATTTTCTCCATTTTGTTAAACAAAAAGGGGTTTGAGAAGGGGGACAACGTTTTTTAACTGCTTTATGTGTTGTAGTGTTGTACATGTACCTTAATCCTCGTCAGAAAATTTGAAAACCTAATATATTTAACGACGGGAACCCCCCCCCCCCCCCCAACACACACACACACATACACTCTTGGTCTTGTTAATGTCTGTCAGTGGTTTCTCTATACAAGAAAAAAGAAGAAAACTCGTAAAAGTTACCTGTGATAACCAGTTTGTATTTCTGCAGTTCATCTGCTCCATTCACCAGCAAAATATCGTCATCTGATACCGCTATACCAAGCATCATCGTGTTCAGCGCGTGATTCTCGGGCACCGTGACCGTATATGGAACTCCCGTAAATACGGGGACATTGTCGTTAGCTGATTGAATCTCAATGTTAACTGTGACGTCACTGGTCAGAGAAGGGGTTCTCCATCGGCTACTCGAATTATCAGCTAGGAGAGCAAAAATAATTGTAAGTTTTGAATGTCCCGCCAAAATTATACTGAACGTTGCCAAATCTGATCGGTAGATATATTTAGTTACCGAGTAGGATCGAGTTCCAAAATCGAAATCGGGTTGGGTAACTGTCTTTAAGTCACATGAAGTACCGAGACCGAAAGCACCTTCGTCATTTCCCGAAATGATGGAGCATGTAAGAGTTCCGTCTGCCCCGGTGTCTACGTCAACGCATGCTAAATTTAAAACCGTGGCGGCAGGAGCCGTCGTTTCCGGAATGGTCACTAATCTTATGTCTGGTGTGCAGTCTGGTGCAGTATTTGCATCTATCACAAATATTCATAGCGTATATGTAAAGAAGAGAGAAAGAGATACTTTTAAACTTCAAAAGAAATATAATTTGAAATATTTTCAAAATGCATGTGCCTGTTATTACACTAAGATGTCAGTTTAATATTATTTCTTAGAGTTTTTTTTTATTATTATTCATAATTCATTATATCATTTATCTATGAAAATCTTCCATTAAACAAAAATGTCAATAAATCTATAAAATTATTCTCTTGAAAAGAGCAAAATACTCAAGACATTATTTCTCTATCATAAAAAAAACCCGTTTGCATATACATTTTATAAAGCTATTTTCCAAAGTCTAGGTTCACATGTAAATTTTTCACCACATCAATCTTTATATTTTGAAAAAGAGTTATTCTTTTTTTTAATTATTCATACTTACAAACAGTAAAAACTAGTAGTCCTTCCAGAAACAAGTAACCTAACACGCCCATGTTGAGAACTCGTTTGATTGATGATAGTAACTACCCGTTATGAAGGTGACTTCAACATATCAAACTCTTTGTCAGTATAAACTCGTCATTTTGGCCAATATACATTTTTCAAAAAAGTTTTCAAAATATTCTTTAATCTTTACAAATAATTCTACCTAGAATTAATCCTACTTCACAATGCAATATCCGTTGAATATCAAATATTAAAAGAAATAAAAACGGATTTTTCCTTCTCTGTGTGTTTCTACAGGCAACACGTCGAATAGAAAATGTATGTTTCAATTCATCAATCGTATTTGAATGATAAACCCCTGTATATAAAAAGAAATAATTCGTCTAATTTGATTTGAGCTGAACTTTTCTGTTATTTACAGGTAAACGACTGCCGGAGTTATCGTCCGTGATTTCAATCATACACACACTGCATTTGAATAGACAGGTAAAACCCCAGGTACAAAATGAGGGGGATTATCTCCATCAGTTCTTAACTCGTCCCCCTTAATTCTCTTTTATGATCGGGCATCAAATAATGCTATTTTAAAGTTTGTATTTGTATTGAACCCTATTCAAGAGGCTCAGACTTCATGTTTTCATCACCGGCTTGGGAGCAGTTTGGGTGGGTTTTTTTTTTTTTTTTTTTTTTTGACTGTCCGCTGGTTTGTTATAACTTTCCAGTGACAGACAACGCATTTTCGGAAAACTTCACACCTCCAACAAAGTGACGCACAATGGCACAGTTGTATTTCAAGTTTGAGCTTCGTATTTTATCACATTTTCTTTTTTCAATTTATTTAATTTCTAAAAACCAAATAAATGGTATGAATAGAAAACAAAGCGACTATAGGCTGTGTCTATACAAACCATATAATCATGTAAACATTGTATGTTTTACATGAGGTCAGCATATGCATCATCTTCATCCTGTTTTTTAATGCATGAGCTTCATACATGTAGTTAAAAGCACCATAAAGAACGTCCACCGTTAAACGATGTATTCATATCCAAGAGTTTTGTTACAGGTTCATCAGAAAACTTTCTTGAGCGAATGATTTAGTTTTCTTAATTAGTTCCTGCGTTTTGTAAGATTTTAATTTGTGTTCTGCCTCTCGTATTTCAGACTTGTCGGTACGCTATAGTTATTTGTCAGTCTGATTATTGGTTAATGTGTACGTTGTATTTGTTAAATTCAATCAATTCAATGTGTTTCCTTAATACAAGTATCAATTCTATATTGTAATTTTTTTTCAGCTGGTATTGCTACTTCTATATTAAAGTACAAAATTAATCATTCGAAATTGTACAGTTATAAAACATAAACTTGCAAGATTTTAACAGAAAAATTATTGATTTTTTTAAACGCATTATTTCTACTGCGATTTTAACAAAATTGATATACTTATCTTGATAAACCTAGTATGATAAACTTACTATATCTTGATAAACTTTACAAACTGTGACAGGCAATCTAACAGTTTAAGAACTGCGGTTATTTTGCAACACTTAGAAACAGACCGTTAAATTTTGATAACGATTTTGCATATAAAATCCTCGAATTCTTTTTTGCTGAAGTTATATCTAAAATTCAGCTTAAAAGAAGATGAGGGTTGACGTTTTGTTGTTCTTAGTTTTTGCTTGTTGTGTGAGGCCTTCGTCCTCGTGCTCCTGCTTTCCTACGCATGTGCAGACCAGCATCTGTCAGGCTGATTATGGTGAGTATGTTTCTCTGTTTACATAGTCTTGGTATACTGCATAAAGGGTTATTTTCGCCCGGCCGTGTTATTTTCGCCCTTCTAAACTTGCAAACGGGTTCCGTCCCGTCTTGAATTCGCCCCGTTGTAATTGTGTTAAAACATGTATAATTTGCAAGAATGAAGTTCGCTCAGTTTTAAATTCGCCGGTGACAACGAGAGCGAAAGGAGCAAAAATAAAAAGGTGGCGAATATATAAAACGGGGCAAATATAAAAAATGGGGGCGAATTCATGTATTTCCCTGTGTACAGTATAATGATACAAATTGCGTGTTAGGCTGTATTAACTGTAATGACTTAGAATCATTTTAACAAGACCTTGGACTTTCGATAGGACGTAACTATCTATTTCTTGCGTCAAAACAAGTCTAAATGACGCTGGTTTCACGTGAAATATACACAGATTGCGTAGTCTTAGCTCAAAAGCCCGAAAAATCTTGTTGATTTCACAGAGCCTTGGCCAAGCGGCCAGCGATGAAATAGACAGGCCTACGTCACATTGCTGTTTGACACAACTACTCAAAGTTCAAGCTCTTGTTAAAATGGTTCTATAAAGAAAAACTTCTCTTTCGAAAAGCTGTTCTTTTTTCTTTTTCTTTTTAATTTTATTTTATTTTTACATTATAACAGTGTCTCTATGGCGCATCCACAACTTAAAGACATTTAGAAGGATTGTCTATTAATCTAACTTTCGTGTTTTTTTTTAAAATGATATTGATTTTTTTTATTGACGTCGTATTGGAATAATTTTGTCAAAATATAATTTCAAATTGGTTCTCCTATGCAAGAGTCTAGGGGTAAATTTTAGGGTTTGGTCGTGTTTTTACGTTTTAAAAATTTAATGTGATGACTTTTGATATAGCTATAAAGGCAACGATTTTGTCTGTGCAAGACAGTGGGGATTTCACTTTGAGATACAATGTCACCGTCCAGATGAATTTCAAGGTATGCATTTTTTTAATGTAACCGTTGTCCAAGATTACTATATGTCTCACATCAATGTCTAAAACTTTTCGTTTTTTATATGTGTGTAATTGGGCAAAACCTGTAAATAAGACAAGTAGACTTCGTCATGAGTGTATTGATTAATTCCACTTATTCTCATTACATGAATTAGACTGGACAGCCAACTCCAAGTTCAGTCATCTCGATTTTTTCGGCGAATAACAGTGCCCTGTGTGGCGTCTACTTTAGTGTGGGGGAAACATATCTCATAGTGGGTGAGTACTATATAGTACACAACACCTGAGGCACTAGTAACTGAATATCAAAATTGATTTATCCAAAAACTTTTTTAAAAAAATGAAATAAATGATGATTGTTTAAACCTTTGTAAATGTACATTTATCTCGAGGTTGTATTGTCAAGCTGTAAATTTTGTATTTCCTGCGAACCGGAAAATTTTAAAATTTACAATATGACAGTTAATTCAAAATTTACAACATGACAGTTAATTCAAAATTTACAACATGACAGTTACTAGTAATTCAAAATTTACAATTTGACAGTTAATTCAAAATTTTCAATATGACAGTTAATTCAAAATTTTCAATATGACAGTTAATTCAAAATTTACAACATGACAGTTACTAGTGATTCAAAATTCACAATTTGACAGTTAATTCAAAATTTTCAATATGACAGTTAATTCAAAATTTACAATATGACAGTATATCTTGTTTTATTGTAGGCAACATTGTAAATGGTGAATATCGGACCAACTTGTGTTTTTGGAATATTATCTTTTCGGATCTGTCAGACTTTCAAATGTTTGCACTGAAGAGAAGAATCTATGTGAATAACTGTGAATGCGAGGTAATGAAATTTTATTCATATTTTCCTGAAATTAAATTCATAAGGAATGTCAACTTTGATATTGTTGGTTTATGTATTTATATAGGACATATTTGATACGGGTAAAATAATTTGAACTTCATAGTAATAAAAAACACATTATAACAGTTTACAAAATAATTTTTATTGAGTTGCGATTTCTAAAAATTAAGAAAAATAAGCGCAAGTATCTTTGGGGCCAAATTGACTTTGACAGGGCAAAATTTCCCCTGCAATCAATAAGTCTATTGTTTGCTTGCATATAGCATCCGCTATTTTGTCATATTAGATTGTTACTATTACTATTACTGTTATTGTTACTATGTTATTATCATATTATGTCATTATTACTATGTTATTGTTACTACATGTATGTTACTATTTTAAAAAAGTTTTACTTTCTTCAACAGATTTATCAGTGTTTTGGTTTGGATTGCCAGAGCGAGGCAGATTGTATCGTTCCTCCAGAACAAACCTACTGTTACTATAGCAACAAGGCCTGTACAAAACGAGGTGCCAAGTGCTCGTGGACCGACCACGGCTGCTGAGCGCCATATTGTCACGATGTAAATGGCGCATCTACTGACAACTCGTAGCATTAAAAATGTACTGATTCCGTCTATTTTATTCGCCTTTTTGATCCAAAAAGTACAAAATTATTTAATAATTATTTCAATTTTATTACATATTTTTTTTTATTACATGTTGTAATTATTTTAAGGAATTTGATAACTTGCCGTTTTAGCTAGAGAAGATTGCATTTATTACAAAATAATCGTAATACTTACTTTTTATTCTTTGATATCAAATTTAGTGTAGAAAGTACGGATATGGGAAATCATTTGTTAATGTTTCTATATGACCTTTGAAACAGCATCATAATTAATAAGTGTAGTTGGAAATAAACATAAATTTACTATTAAAAAACATTCTAAGACATGAATTAACATCTTTTCGTATGTGCATTGGAAACAAACCGTGTACATACTTGTACTCTAAAAACAATTGCGACTTACAAATTTGTGTTAATAATTGATAATTCAAGTAAAATTGAAGATACATCATTTGACCAGTCTGCCTTTTGATTATTGCGATGATTTTTACCTAAAACACGTGGATTGTGTTATACAACTAAGTTTTTATGATAAAGTTATTATCTTTATTCTCACCTGAATAAAATATTCATTATATAGCAAGGTTGAATTTTAATGGAGATCGTTTACGTGATTTATCATATGATGGGATTTTAAGATTTACAAATCAGCTTTTGATATGTCAACTTAAAACATCGTACAAATTAAAGTTGAATAAAAACACTATATATTGATTCTCAATCATGATATATAAGATGTAATATTAGTAGCAACTCCTGTGATAAAAACGTAAAATATATGTAAAGAGAAATATAATTCTGAATATTTTAAAAACTTTAGTCAATTATTACTTAGAAGAAGTAGAAAAAAAAACATATTCTTATCAACAAACCTGTCCAGGAGAATCTTCGTGAGCCCTGAATGTGTATGTTTTGTTTACAGTAAATGCACATGCGTAATAGTATAGAAGAAGGAACCCATTAACACGTTGCGATGTATATATTTATGGGTTATAACTAATCATTAATTTCAATGAAATAATTGGATTCATTTTATGGAGAAATTTGTAATTTTCTAAACGTTATACATTTATAAGTAGTACAAAAATACCGAACCCGATCGGATTTTTTTCAAGTCAGTTTTTTTTTGATAAAACGCGCCGTGTTGTATTTGTATTGAATCCTATTCAAGAGGCTCAGACATCGAGTTTTCATCACCGGCTTGGGAGCAGTTTGGGTGGGTTTTTTTTTTTTACTGTCCGCTGGTTTGTAGTAATGTTCCAGTGACAGACAAAGCGTTTTCGGAAAACTTCACACCTCCAACAAAGTGACGCACAATGGCACAGTTGTATTTCAAGTTTGAGCTTCGTATTTTATCACATTTTTTTTTTCAATTTAATTAATTTCTCAAAACCAAATAAATGGTAAAAGATGTAGTCAGTACAGTACAGTAAACTCGTCTCCAGTTTTATTATTATTACGTGAATTACAAACTAGTTCATGGTGTTGTAAATCCCATTACGTAGTGAATACTGAAGGATGAATAAAAATGTACATTGTACGAGTTACTTCTTCTGCGAACCTAGCCGCACGTCTGTATTCAGGTTGCACAACACTATTAATTTTTACTATATATTCTTACCAAAATTACGCAACTTTAGATACGGGTAGCAAGTTTATATCAAACTTCTGGGAAAATTCCTCTTTACAACTTTTAAAACAATTGTTCCTAACCAATTTAGTAGCAAAAAACACACAGCCATCCACAAAGGCACGAGAGTTTGTTTACATCAAAGTTACACATGTGCTTGAAAATCATGTCCGAGCCCTTTCACCCCCCTGCCTAAACAACTGGCATCAAAAATTCAAGTGACCTCGTATTTTTACATAGGTGGGAAAATCAGGCATTTTACATGTTGTTTTTTATCTCATAAAAAAGTACAGTCCCTGTCGCTGGCGGAAAACTCCTAAAAACGAAGGGGAATTCGGGAATTATTTTCACTCAGCCATGTTTTGACGTGAACCTTCGAAAAAATAGTGTTGTGATACCTGCAAGTAATCTATTATTTTACACTCGCAAAAATAAAATCTGAAAACACAAAAACATTTATTGTGGAACACATGTGGAAAGTTTTACTGAATTCTGTAGCTATATCAAAAAGTTATGAGCGATTATTAAAACCATGGTGCTCGCGGTGGCCTCTGATTTATGAAAATATGTTAAAAGTTATACTGTATGTAATTTCACGGCGTGTTAATTTTGAATGAATTTCTTGGTTCTAATTTGTGCAAATATGCATGTCTATTCACAAGACAATGCAAACTTGTTTATATCATGACGACCCGAGAATATATACATGTACAAGTTTAGGGGACCCTGCCTTTAGGGGGAGGGGTTGAAAAACTGCCGTTATATTATTCAATTTTTAAGAATTGGCGTGCATTTTCATATAAATTAGCATTGTCAGGTCCTAATAAAACTAATGCGGGTGCTGAATCATAGCTAAATTCATATTTCACTTTAATATTGGCGTTTTAGGGGCATAATTTTATAGATTCTGTATACCATACAAGCGTCTAAATAACTCATTTTACACAAAATTCGTATTACATAGAAGCTTTTTTAATTTACGACGATAAAACCAACTTTCTGGATAAGCTGCTGTATATTTTTGGGGCAGTTTGGACGGTCCGATACACTATAATCGGGTCGCTGTTTGATGTTCTACGAAATTTCAGAGGAAATCTGGGCTAATTTTGTATGCGCCATTGACAGCAAAATAAGAGAGGTGCCGGCCACAAAGGCTCATTGTTGGTGATTTCTAATCTACACACATCGATAGAACGCCAAAAAACTCCACTTTATGACTTAAAACACATCATAACAATTTTCCTTCAGGTTGCACAACACTATTAATTTTTACTATATATTCTTACCAAAATTACGCAACTTTAGATACGGGTAGCAAGTTTATATCAAACTTCTGGGAAAATTCCTCTTTACAACTTTTAAAACAATTGTTCCTAACCAATTTAGTAGCAAAAAACACACAGCCATCCACAAAGGCACGAGAGTTTGTTTACATCAAAGTTACACATGTGCTTGAAAATCATGTCCGAGCCCTTTCACCCCCCTGCCTAAACAACTGGCATCAAAAATTCAAGTGACCTCGTATTTTTACATAGGTGGGAAAATCAGGCATTTTACATGTTGTTTTTTATCTCATAAAAAAGTACAGTCCCTGTCGCTGGCGGAAAACTCCTAAAAACGAAGGGGAATTCGGGAATTATTTTCACTCAGCCATGTTTTGACGTGAACCTTCGAAAAAATAGTGTTGTGATACCTGCAGCTCCCGGTCTGAAAAAATTCGGACGGAGATCGTCCATCCGATTTTTTTTCAGACCGGGAGCTACAAACCTGCAGCTTCTGCGAACAACGAGGCGCACACACAGCAAGTTGTGCCTCACGTGAATTTCACGCGAGAAAAAGAATGTGCCTGTTTTATTGTTGGTCATATTCTAATTATATGAATATAAATAGAAAAAAGCCATTATAGGCTGTGTCTATATAAACCATGTAATTATGTAATCATTGTATATTTTACATGAGGTCAGCATATACCTCATCTCCATCCTGTTTTTTAATGCATGACTTTGATACATGTAGTTAAAAGCACCATAAAGAAAGTCCACCGTTAAGCAATCTATTCATATCCAAGAGTTTTTGTAATAGGTTCATCAGAGAACTTTTTCTTGAATGGATGATTTAATTTTCTTTTAGTTCCTGCGTTTTGTAAGATTTTAATTTGTGTTCTGCCTCTCGTATCTCAGACTTGTCGGTAAGCTATAGTTATTTGTCAGTCTGATTATTGGTTAATGTGTACGTTGTATTTGTTAGAACAATTTTAACAAGGCCTTGGACTTTCAGTAGGACATAACAATCTATTTCTTGCGTCAAAACAAGTTAAAAATAACTCTGGGTTCAAGTGAAATATACACCAATTGCGTAGTCTTAGCTCTAAAACCAGACATATCTTGTGGATTTCAAAGAGCCATTGCTGCATAGCTAGCAATGAAATAGACATGCCTACGTCACATTGCTGTTTGATACAACTACCCCAAGTCCAAGCTCCTGGTAAAATGGTTCTAAATTCAATCAATACAATGTGTTGCCTTAATACAAGTATCAATTCTATATTGTAATTTTTTTCAGCTTTTACTGCTACTTCTAGATTAAAGTACAAAACTAATCGTTCTAAATTGTACAGTTATAAAACATACAGAAAAAAGATTTTTTTTTTTCATTATAATTTCAACTTCGGTTTTACGAATCAATATGTATGCCGCATGCGCGGATCCAGAAAATTTTTCCAGGGGGGGGGGGGGGTCCGAAGGATAATTGTGTTTGCCAGGGGGGGTCCGAGGCATATTTTCGCGATAATTTTACTATGTAAATTTAATAAATTTTCATTTTCCAGGGGGGGGGGGGGTCGGGACCCCCCCCGACCCCCCCTCTAGATCCGCGCATGATGCCGCTCGTGACTTGAATGAGAGAGAGAGAGAGAGAGAGAGAGAGAGAGAGAGAGAATTGAGTAAATTATAAGTGGTGCCGATGAAGGAATAATAATAAGGTTTAAACTTGCAAACAAGTTAATTAAGGTCTGTTTATAAAAATCACATGTATATCCTATATTGGTTTAACTTTAAAGCGTTTTAAAGAACGATTGTGAAAATTTCTTTGGCCGCGCGCCGTCGACAACATGTACATGGATAAGAATGACGTAGCTAACTAACTAAACTAAATTTCCTTGCATGGAGTCCGAGAATACGGACCTTAAATATTTTGAAATGCGAACGAATGATCACTTATGAACATGATGAATTTAGATGCAGTGTAAAGGAAATGCAACGCAGGCGGATGCTTAGTGGAAAAGTAAAACAATGGCGGACAAGTTCGTCCTAAAGTAAAGAATGTTTCAAACTGAGTAACCATGAAGACATTTTTTATGCAAAGTAAATTTACAACCTATGTATAATTCCAGGAAGATTCGGAAAACTTTGATTTGAATATTAACGGTAACACTACTGGCACTGTACCAGTTATCGGCTATAATTTTACGCTTTCTTTTCGTGTTTCCTAATTTCTTGATATATATGAATAAAACTTGACATACTTTGAATGGTGAACTCGTAATTTATCAATTTGTTAGATTATATCATCATTTAGAACCCAAACATATTGTTTTTGTGCTATTTAGCACGCTCCGAATTTGCCGAATTTTTACGATTTACTGTACCAGTTATCGGCTTCGTGATAATAACCCAGTAAAATTCCTTTACATGTTGATTTCATATTCTGCAAAGTGAAAATTGAATTATGTCCTTTGCAGGGTCAACCTATAGGTCGTGGGGGTTACTTTACATAAACAAAACTCATAAAATTATCCGTTTATCAGCATACGGTAATACATAAAAACGTATGCTGTTCAATACATAATTGTGCAATCAGGCGTTCAACTGCCCCATGAATCCTTCAGGATTTAGTGAATTCCTATTGTTGAGAAATTTAATATGTATTGATATTATATTTCAAATCAAAGAAGGGATATAATAATGTATCACAAAGAGGTCATATTCTATTTTTAACTTATTACGTCACTTCCCCACAGCTGAAAGTGCAACGATGTAAATCAGTGGTAAACAATGATCGTTAAAGCTCATGTTTAAAACATACTCAAGGAGTTTTCAAGCAAACTTACTTTTCTTTATTCGAAACAGACGACTGAATTAAAAAATCTCGGATAGTCGCATGCTATAAACCCGAACTCTCAGTTTAGCCGATAATTGGTCTTAGCCGATAACTGGTACAGTACCAGTATTCGTACAGTCTTCGATGTTTGACATTACCCCATCCTATCACTGATCCATAAATAGACATCGTTGTTCCCTGGTTAAAGAATTTCAAAACACTTCAAAGTTTCATAAATTTATAAGATATACTAGACCGTGTTTTGTCACTTTATAGGGTAACTATCGTGATAGATAGTTCGCTCATCTGCGTCATACATGTAACTCTCTCTCTCTCTCTCTCTCTCTCTCTCTCTCTCTCTCTCTCTCTCTCTCTCTCTCTCTCTCTCTCTCAAGTCACGAGCGTTAATGTCCCCGCCTTCTACGATCTGATTGGACAAAGGTCAGTCAAGACATTACGTAACAACTTTTCTGGAGTAAATGCCAATTCAACGCTTCAATGTAGTTTGCTGTAACAAAATTGATATACTTAATATCTTGATAAACCCATGATAAACTTGTTATATAATATCTTGATAAACTTTACAAACCGTGACAAGCAATCTTTCGTTTCGAACATAACAGTTTAAGAACTGCGATTATTTTGGAACACTTGGAAACAGACCGTTAAATTTTGATAACGATTTTGCATATAAATCCTCGAATTCTTTTTGGCTGAAGTTTTATCTAAAATTCAGCTGAAGAGAAGATGAGGGTTGAAGTTTTGTTGTTTTTAGTTTTTGCTTGTTGTGTGAGGCCTTCGTCCTCGTGCTCCTGCATCCCTACCCATGTCCAGACGAGCATCTGTCAGGCTAATTATGGTGAGTATGTCTGTCTGTTTACATAGCATTGGTATACTGTATACAGTGTTATTTTCGCCCCGTGTTACTTTCGCCCTTTGAAACTTAATTGCAAACGGATTCCGTCCCGTCTTGAATTCGCCCCATTGTAATTGTGTTAAAACATGTATAATTTGCAAGAATGAAATTCGCTCAGTTTTAAATTCGCCTGTGACAACGAGAACGAAAGGAGCAAAAATAATCAAAGTACTGAAGCACTGTCGGGAGTTGATTTTATTGATAATTATCAATTTTAAAATCAACAATATGTTATGCAAATTTTTATAATGTGAATTCTCGAACTTTTCCGACAAGAATTTCGAGAAAACCCCATATGAATCATGTTGTGTAAAATTTAAAGATAGAATTAATTCCATCAAACTGTGTATCAGTAATCGAAATGTTTCTAAAAATTGTACACGTCTGGATCCAAGCAATATTGAACTCTAATCTCGACTACCAAGAGAGACTCTCTGCTTGTCGGAGATTTACGGAGACAGCCGAGTGTCTGGTTGAACGAGACTATATTGAACTCGTAGGTAGGAATTCATTTAACTACAAAAAACAATTGAATTATTCGTACTATATAAAATCTGACTATTTTTAAAGTATTTATAGATACTTTTCTTTTGAAAAACAATGGTACAGCATACATTACATCGAATTTATCTACTAATTTCAAGATCTACGTCTTGTCAGCGGTGATGATTTGTGCTTAGGTCCAAACACTGTTTCAGTTTCGGTTTGCCAGAGTAACTGCATAGGAGAGTTGATTAAAATCAACTCCCAAAAAGGGGGCGAATATATAAAAAGGGGGCGAATATATAAAACGGGGGCGAATTCATGTATTTCCCTGTATACAGTATAATGAAACAAACTGTGTGTTAGGCTGTAATAACTGTAATGACTTATAAAGAAAAACTTCTCTTCGAAAAGCTATAGCTGTTCTTTTTTTTTCTTTTTCTTTTTTATTTTATTTTTACATTATAACAGTGTCTCTATGGTGCATCCACAACTAAAATACATTTAGAAGGATTGTCTGTTGATTTTTTTTATTGACGTCATATTGAAATAACTTTGTCAAATTAGAATGTCAAATTGGTTCTCCTATACACGAGTTTGATGGTATAATTTCAGGGTTTGGTGGTGTTTATACGTTTTAAAATGTGATGACTTTTAATATAGCTATAAAGGCGACGATTCTGTCCGTCCAGGATAATGGGGCTTTCACTTTAAGATACAATGTAACCGTCGAGATGAGTTTCAAGGTATGCATTTTTTTTAATATAACCGCTGTTCAAGTATACTATGTGTCTCATATCGCTGTCTAAAACTTTTCGCATTTTTTTGATATGTGTGTAATAGGGCAAAACCTGTAAATTTTAAGACAAATGGACTTCTCCATGTGTATCTTGATTAATTCCACTTATTCTCATTATATGTATTAGACCGGACAGCCAGCTCCAAGTTCAGTCATCTCGATTTTTACGGCGAATTACAGTTCCCTGTGTGGCGTCTTCTTTAGTGTGGGGGAAACATATCTCATAGTGGGTAAGTACTATATATTATAGTACATTACATTTGAGTTACTAGTAACTGAATATCAAAATTGATTGATCCAAAAACTTTTTTTTTTTAAATGAAATAAATGGTGATTGTTTAAAGCTTTGTAAATGTACATGTATCTTGAGGTTGTATTGTCAAGCTGTAAATTTTGTATTTCCTGCGAACCGGAAAATTTAAAAAGTTTACAACATGACAGATAATTCAAAATTTACAACATGACAGTTAATTCAAAATTTACAACATGACAGTTAATTCAAAATTTACAACATGACAGTTAATTCAAAATTTACAAGATGACAGTTAATTCAAAATTTACAATGTGACATGCAGTATATCTTTGTTCATTGTAGGCAACATTGTATATGGTGAATATTGGACCAACTTGTGTCTTTGGAGTATTTTTTGGGGAGGTCTGTCGGACTTTCAAATATTTGCACTGACGAGAAGAATCTATGTGAATAACTGTGAATGCAGGGTAATGACATTTTATTCATATTTTCCAGAAATGAAATTTATAAAGAATGTCAGCTTTGATATTGTTAGTTTTCTTTTAATTTAATATTTGATAAGGGTAAAATAATTTGAACATCATAGTAGATGTAATAAGAAAAACATTATTACAGTAAACAAAATAATTTTTATTGAGGTGCGATTTCTAAAAATGGAGAAAAATAAGCGCTAGAATCTTTGGGGCCAAATTGACTTTGACAGGGCAAAATTTTCCCTGCAATCAATAAGTCTATCGTTTGCTTGCATATAGCATCCGCTATTTTGTCATAAAGATTGCTATATTACCGTTTTTAAAAAGTTTTACTTTCTTCAACAGATTAATCCGTGTTTTGGTTTGGAGTGCCAGAGCGAGCCAGACTGTATCGTTCCTCCAGAACAAACCTTCTATTACGATAGTAACAAGGCCTGTACAAAACGAGGAGCCAAGTGTTCGTGGACCGACAACGGGCGCTGAGCGCCATATTGTCACGATGTAAATGGCGTATATATACTGCCAACTCGTAGCATTGAAAATTTGCCATTTTATTTCCCTTTTTTCATCCAAAAAGTACAAAATTATTTCATAATGATTTCAATTTTATTACATGTATTTTTTTTTCATTACTTGTTGTAATTATTTTAAGGAATTTGATAACTTGCCGTTTTAGCTAGAGAAGATTGCATCTATTACAAAATAATCATAAGACTTACTTTTTATTATTTAATATCAAATTCAGTATAGAAAGTACAATTATGGGAAATCATGATCATTTGTTAATGTTTCTATAACTTTTGAAACAGCACCATAATTAATAAGTGTAGTTGGAAATGAATATCAATATACAATTCAATTGTAATTAATAGAATTTACATTATATGTTGTATGTGAATTAGAAACAAATAGTGTACATAGAAAGCATTGTGACATATATAATAAATTGTGATAATAATTGATATTTCAAGTCAAATTGAAGATGCATCATTTGACCTGTCTGCATTTTGATTATTGCGATGAATTTTACCTCAAACACGTGCACATGGATTGTGTTATACAACTAAGAAGAAAACCATTGTTATTGACTAGAACATTACGCATAATTAAGTATTGGTTTAAAGTTTTACGCTCCAAAAATTGTCTTATGAAATCAATTTATGATTATGATCTGAAAAACATGTTATCAAGCTGGATTATTTTTGTCAAGAACACCCTAATGTCAAATGGTTTCGGTGATGTGTGGTATTACCCTGAGTCAGTAAATGAAAACATGTTTTATGTATATTTTGAGCAAAGATTGTCAGATTGTTTTTACCAAAATTTAAGGGTAGAAATTGAAAATGCTCACCCTTTACGTCTATATAAATATCTAAACTTGCCTGTACACCAGGCAGAGTATCTAAATCACATACTATATGATAAACATAGGAAAGCCTTAAGTAGACTTAGATTGTCTTCACATCGTCTACGAATCGAATCTGGTAGATATGATAAAAAATGTCCTATTAATGAAAGGAAATGTATATATTGTAATTCAAACGATGTCGAAGATGAATACCATTTTGTTCTGGTGTGTGATTTTTACACGGAGTTAAGGAAATTATATATTAAGAAATTCTTCTATGTACGACCAAGTATGGCAAAATTTATTGATTTACTCAATTCTGATTCTATATTTATGTTAAAAAACTGGGTAAATATGTGTACGAATCTTTTAATAAGAGGGACAACTTTACCATCAGACGTGAATAAGCGTAAATTAAGTTTATATATAACTACTGCTTTGTTGGTCTTTTTGATATTTTTTCATCCACTTTATACCTTATATATATATATATATATATATATATATATATATATATATATATATATATATATATATATATATATATATATATATATATATATATATATAACCTGTCTCCCACCTGTACCCACAATTATTGTAAAGTACTGTTAAATTGTATGCTATGGCAATGTATGTAATGCATACGCCAATAAACTACTACTACTAAAAAATTATCTTATTCTCACCTGAATAAAATATTCATTATACAGCAAGCTTTTGATGGAGATCGTTTGCGTGATTTATCATATGAGGGGATTATAAGATTTACAAATCAGCTTTTGATATATCAACTTAAAACATTGTATAAATTAAAGTAAAATAAAAACACTATACATTGATTCTCATGACATGTAAGATGTAATATTAGTAGCAAATCCTGTGATAAAAACGTAAAATACATGCTTAGAGAATTATGATTCTGGAATTTTAAAAATTTTGGTCTATTATTACTTAGAGGTAGTAGAAAAGACATATTTTTTTTTATCAACGAACTTGTCCAGGATAATCTTCGCGAGCCCTGTATGTTTTGTTTTTAAATAGCAAATGCACATGCGTAATAGTATAGAAGAAGGAACCCATTAACACGTTGCGATGTATATATTTATGGGTTATAATTACATGTAATTATTAATTTCAATGAAATAATTGGATTCATTTTATGGAGAAATTTGTAATTTTCTAAACGTTATACATTTATAAGTAGTACAAAATACCGAACCCGATCGGATTTTTTTCAAGTCAGTTTTTTTTTAATAAAACGCGCCGTGTTGACTCATTAAATAAATTAATTACAGGTATACATAAGAAGGTATCCTGAGTTTTAACTTCGACTACTTGAACAATAAAAAGAAAGTAAATAATACAAAGTGTGTTGGTGAGGGGGGGGGGGGGGGGGGGTGCTGGCCTGTGTGTGTGTGTGTGTGTCTAGAAGAGGGGAGGGGGTGCTGGCTTGTGTGGTGAGGGGGGGGGGGGGTTACTGTCCCCTTAGCTGCCACCTTCACCTCTTTATACTAAACGCTTGTCCGAATCCATTAACATCCTGTTCTAATTCTTGAACTGGTTATTCAAGTTGTAGGTCAGTTCACTAAATTTTAATCAATGAATAAATGTGTACCCGGTATGCCTCGATGTTCCACTGCAAGAGAGTATTCATGTATGTGCATGGTTTAGCATTTAATTTATTGTAATTCCATTGTACATTAACTTACATAAAAATACGCTATGTAAGCCTGTTCTAGATCATGACACGTCCTGAAGAAACCGCTAACCTCGATCATAAATAACAATACTTTAAAAAGACATTCATATAAAACATGTATTTGATTTCTACTTAAATAAAGATATCTGAAATCAGACGAAACTATATATTTTCAATTTGTGTTATAAAACACGAACCTGGTCTTAAGAAAGTGACTTATGGCAGAGTTTGGCCTTTTATTCATACCGTTAGCCTAAGGTACTTTATTAACTATCCTGATTTTAGTCCTAAAACGACCAACTTTCACGTTCAAAGGGATACAACTCTCACCTCCACCTGTCACCCGGGGCTTTAACTGACCTACTTTTTTTTCAAAAGTACATTCACATTAGACAAAGATGACTGGCATGTGATCTGTCCTGATTACGTAACTTTCGCTAAAATAAAACCAATTAATTCTTCATTCACTCAGGACCAGTTCACTGGTATTTGAGGTTCAAAATCAGCATATACAAATGTACACAAACACAGTCAAGGATCACACGTACAGTAGGAGTAATAATGACGAAAAAAGGTTAAAATTACAATACAATAGGTTGTTAAAGTTGGTTTCTGGAAGAACAGACTTTGGAAATTTTCTTAATAAATATTGACAAGTTTTTTAGTTTTTCTACATTAAAAGTATTCATGAGCTCGTTAAATTTTATAATATTTAGGTTTTCATAATATCTCTTGGGCAAAAACAATTTTCTATCGTTTACAAAATGTGTACATTCTAAAATATAATGAAATTCATCCCCAGTACTATTAGAGTCACACATTGTACATTTTCTTAATTTTTTTTTCAATATTATGCCATCTACCTGCATGGGGAATCGATGATTACATGTTCGTAATTTTGTAAACGTGTTCCGTAGATCTGCAGGTAATAGCAACAAGTACTTTTCTAAATTGAGATTTGTTTTGAAAATTCTATAATTAATACATTTTGGTGAGTTGTCTACTATACTTCTCCAATCTTGTATCAATTGATTTTGTAATATTTCTATACTTCTCCAATCTTGTATAAATTGATTTTGTAATATTTCTTTAACTATTCACTTAAGCCAGTTATAACTACATATTGTTTGATTTTCCCATATATAAGACAACCCGCACGAGTTGAGTATATCATGTACACATTTTATCCATGGATGTATAAAAGATACATTTTTGTAACATCCATAAAAATAATAATAGATTACATTAGTGGGCTTACAAACGTGGGCTGTCAAAACTTTTGCCCAGTACATTATCATTTTAATTTAAACAAAGAGTGACAATGGATACCTTCCAGTTTCTCCGTACATCATACAATTTGGAGTACTAAATTTTAGATTAAGAATAAATTTCAAAAATTTTAAATGTACCTTTTCGATAATCTCTAAGTTTTCGTAACCCCACACTTCATGAATGTTTATTTCTCTCAAACCATATCAATGGTACATGAGGTACAAAAAACAAAAATATTTACAAATGTACAAATGCAGGGTCAAGTTAGGAAGAGTACAGCGTTAAATGAAACGGGCTAATATTTTTTTTAACAAATATGGACAATTTTTTTAATGAATCAATGTCATTGGTATTCATAAGGTTCTCAAATTTATAAGTATTAAAATTTGTGGAATATTTTTCTTCAATTAACTTGTTGCGGAGTAAAGAAAATGCCTGGCATTCCATAACATAGTGGTATTTGTCACCCAATGTGTTTTTATTACATAATGAACAAATTCTATGATATTTTTCTATGCTATTCAATCTTCCAGCTTCAATAGGTAATTTATGATTACAGGTTCTAACTTTTGTAAATATGAATCTTAAATCATTTGAAAGTTTTTTAAGATAAGTTTCCTGTCCAAAGCTTTTCTTAAAGATTCTGTAATTCAAACATTTGGGTGCATTTTCTACATTCATGAACCAATCTTGTAAAAAACTGATTTATGAGCGTCTCTTTAACAAATGATTTTATCCAGTTGATACTAGAAAAACTTTAAAGATTAATCCAGACATAGGAAAGACCACATGAGTTAAGAATATCTCTAACATATTTCAACCATGGGTGCATAAAACCCTCAGAAAAACATCTATCAAAATAGCGATACAATATATGCGTAAGCCTACAATCATACTATATGTGCCAGTTAAAGTTTGGCCCAATAAGTTATTATTCGTACCTTTATAAAGATAATCAAAGGGTATCGTCCAGTTTCCCATAAACCATACAATTTGGGGTACTGGACTTAATATGCAGAACAAATTTCAAAATTTTTAAATGAACTTTCTTTAAAATATGTGTGTTTTCGTAGCCCCACACGTCACAACCATAAAATAAGATTGGGCTTATAACACTATTAAACAGATCAAATTGACAGTTGATTGGTAAATCATAATATCTTATTTTTCTAAATACTACATACAAAGCTTTTGAGGTTTGCTCAGTTAAATTTTTTTTCGTACTTTTAAAAGACCCACTACGAGACGTAATAACACCAAGATATTTAAACTCATTCTCAATTTCAAGAGGTACATCTCTGTATAAATAATTCTTTTTGTAACACGACCTTTGAAAAATATTAATACTTTAGTCTTTTCAATGTTTACCTGGAGTTTCCACAGATCAAAATATTCAGAAAAAAAGTTCAGTGATATTTGTTAATCATATAGGTTCTCAGAGAATATAACCGTGTCGTCAGCGTAAAAAAGGATAAAAAGTTTTAACGTGGTATGCATGTTATCATCTTAGTTTCCAATTTCGCACGAGTATTGTAAAATTGGGTTAATGACCTTGTCAAATAGGTCTAAATGCCAAGTAATTGGTAGGTTAAAATAACGTATTATTTAAACCCAAGCAACAATTAAAAAAAATATATACGGTTATGTATTTACATGTAGTATACAAGTGAGAATAGTACACATATGATGTATTTTTATTTAAAAAAACAAAACAAAACATTTCGGTATTGTATCCTTGCTGGAAGGTTGAGTGAGCAGGTTTCTATTGGCGTTTTCTCAATGAATTGCAGTATACTTGTGTGATTGTAATTGGTAATTAGAGAGCTCTATTTCACTCTTTCATTTTTTTTTATTTATGCATTGTGTCATTTTCTAACTTTGTGATAAAATAAGGTTTGTAAACACAAGAAACATTTTAACAAGACCCATTCATTCATTCATTCATTCATTCATTTATTTCAATCTCAACACCACTGCGCAATGGTACACAGAGATTATAATGATACAATATGTGGTATTTCTTAATAATTAAAAATGCATGCGTAAGCGAGAGAGAAAAAACATATACAACTCTGACTCGTTAATACAAATGTGAAGTATGGGGGTTCTAACCTGGGGAGCATTTTTCATTTATTTTTATTTAGCATTTTTTATTTTTATATTTATATTTGATAAACATTGATTGCGTTCTTGCTGCAACGAGTTACGGCTAATTTGTAGTGAAATTCATCTCCTATTTCGCTCTTATTGCAATGGCACAGAATCTTTCATGTCTAGGAATATTTGCCCAACGTCCACTTTCAATAGGTAGATGGTGATTACATGTTCGAAATCTACAAAAAGTAATTGAATCTTTTTTTGATAATGTATTGACATAATGTTCAAATTTTAACTCTTCCCTTTAAATTCAATAATTTAGAGCTTTTGGGGATGTTTGCTGAATAGATTGCCAATTTTGTTTGAATTGGTCTATCAACGTGAGTTTTATTTTTGCTTTTAGCCATTGTGAGTTATGTATAGTTTGATTAATCCATATATTAGATAAACCGCAGTTATTTAGGATATGTTTGATGTTTTCATACCAAGGGATTTTCCCCCCAATTTCGTGATTCATACAAATTCCTAGATCATATATAATTAACTTTACAATTTTTGTATCTTTTCCGGTAAGTATTCTTGACCAATAAGAAATAATGCGTGTTTTAATTTGAATTTCAAGTGGAAATCGACCAAGTTCAAGTGGGTATCGACCAAGTTCACCATATATCATGAAATCTGGAGTTGATTGTTTTAAATGGAGTAGAAGTTTACAAAATTTGAGATGAATTCTTTCTTTAATTGCAATATTTGGAAAGCCCCAGACTTCACCTTCAATATTACAGTATAGGTTGGACAATTTTGTCAAATAAATCTAGTTGAGACTGTACTGGTAGGTTATGAAATCTCCCCTTTTTTAACACTTCATATAATGCTTTTATTATAATAGCTTTTTCGGCTAATTTCTGTATTGCAATTTTAAAAGATCCTGTTCTGCTAAATACTATTTACTACTAGACCCGGACTTTCGGTATGACGTAACCATTTATTTCTTGAGTCAAAACAAGTTCAAAATAACGTTGGTTTTAAGCGAAATATGCACCGATTGCGTAGTCTTAGCGCAAAAGCCAGATCCAAATCCTGTTGATGTCAATGAGGTTTGGCTTAATTAGTGGTCAGCAATTAAATAGACATGTCAACGTCAAATTTCTGTTTGACACAACTATACCCAAAGTCCAAGCTCTTGTCTAAATGGTTCTGAATGTATATTATTAATATTAATTCATAAAAGTATGTTAAGCGGCGTATTGGGTCACATGCTTTGAGTAGTGGTACATGTCAGGCACGTAGCATCGTTTTTGAAAGACTCTTCCAAAAAATCTTGACAAAAAAAAATAAAAATGAAAAAGGTTACTTTGCAAAATCCTGAAAATCCTAATCCGGGGGCGGGGGGGGGGGGGGTATTCCTTTAACTTCCATTTCACCGTTTATTTCCTTATTTTCAATTCAATGTTTTACATGGTCCCATATATAAAAGGGGAACTATATGTTAATTCAAATTTTGGTATGTTAATTTCAGAAAAATATTTGCTGCCCCAAAAAGGGGGGGGGGTCGCCCCCCGTAGACTTGATGAGTAAGTAGAAAATGTATATACGTCGTATGTACGTAGGACAAGTATGACCCTCAACCCTTGTTTCATCTCGTCATCAAAGAAAAATTGGACTTGTCGTTTTATGTATAATTTTCATACAGATCTCTGAAATCAAAACCTTAAACGAAGTATTCATTCAGAAATAATTTACACAGATGTGTCGTACATGTTCAACAATTAAAAAACGCAGATAATGTCATACGAAACCTAAGTTCTTTCATAAACATCCGCAGGTGTATTTGTGTATTTAAAGTTTTAACCTAAAAATGGAGAACGAAATGGACAAAACACGAGCATGATAAACAACAACACTCCTCTCTCTCTCTCTCTCTCTCTCTCTCTCTCTCTCTCTCTCTCTCTCTCTCAGAGTAAATAGCATAATTATATAATCATATACATGTTTGCACATGAAACAATAGAAAATTTTGCATTTAAGAATGCGTTATTAACTGTAGGCTTTGTGTCTCATTCATTAGGATCTAAAGTCTTATGTGTAAGCCAAAATTATAGTAAGTAACGAAAACATGATGTGTATGTACATGTGATCTTTTTTTTTTTTTGAACGTTGGTCCATAAAATGTTACATTAACGGATATGTTATCACATCATGTCCGCCGCTCTAAATTGGTCACAACAGGTTAAAACAGCTGACTACATGCACCAGTTGTATCATGTAGGTGCACAACAATGCTCATTGTTCGAGTCGACTAACTACGTGTTAATTTTTTTTTTACTTTCAACACTAATACCCTAATCTTCATAATTGATTAAAAGATAACAGGAGTGTCGAATTAGCTGCAGAATTTTCACAGATATAATCTTTATTGTGGTTTTTGTTTGTGGGGTGGGAGGTCGAAGGTCGAGGGATCAGTTTTGTTTTTCTCTGGAAGAAGATGCCAGTATTGTTTCTCTGACCGCCTGCATGTAATATACATTGCATCGCTAGTTAAGAGGACACGGCGCATGCACGTGTACATGTATATTCGAAGTAACTTGATATAATATAAACAAACGGATAGATATGTATAGTTGTATTGATCAAAAGCCACATTTTCTCTCTTCTACACATCGTTAACATGTACTAGTATGCCGATCACTCATATTATCATCGTAATGCATGAGAAATCTAGTTAAATTACACCTGCATGTGCGGATCTGGAGGAGGGGGTTCGGACTATTAAATTTACATAGTAATATTACCGAAAATATGCCTTGGATCCTAGCTGGCAAACTGATCGAAATATTCCTCGGACACCCCCCCCCCCCCAAAAAAAAAAAATCTGTTCTGGATCCGCGCGAAGTTTTTGATTAAAAATCGAGGACATATGTGTAATAATCTGGCACGCTCTGTGGATATTTATATAATTATATAACACATATTCGTGCAGTATATTCATAAAATAGGTTTTTTTTTATTACGGCCAGAAAGTTTTAATTATAATTTTAAGATACATAATTGTTTCTCAACTCGGACAAAACGGGTATATATTTCCCCTGAAAGTTGACATGTCAATATAAATTTAAGATGTAGGACTATATTGTATCGTTATGTTAATTTAACCACTCTGTGTTGCCTGCTACGTCTAATTACTAATTGATTGCCATTTTTAAACGCAGGTCATGTCCCCCACCCCACCCCCACCCACCAACCCATCTGGGGTGCTTAATTAATTAGATAAATTCATGTATAAATCATGTCTTAATGTTTACCACACGTCTTGGATTGATATAGGTGCATTGTATGTTCAATATATATATCTGCGTCATTTTAACACAAGTCTAGATAATGCATCCAATATAGATCTAATTACTCACTTGATATTTTTAGTTGAAATTATTAAATTTGTTTTATAATGATAATTATATATCACTAATTTTATACAGATCGTGCAGGCCTGCACTCAATGTAATTACTAATCGATCTGTATCAACAAAAACGTAATGTTCAGTCTAATTTAATTCACAAAAAATGCCCACTAAATTTCAGGAATATTTACATATGCATACTAACTAGTAATAAAAGATAGGCTACATGTATGAAATGTTGATAGTACGTGATGACTTTAACATTCAAGCTAGAAAAAGGCAAAATGAAAGAAATTTAGATATATGCTACAGTGGCGTAGCTGCCGTTAGGCACTTAAGGTTTCACAAGCGGTATTCATATATAACAGAGAGCGAGATGAAAGGTCTAATATTAATTAAATTGGATATCAATTTGCTGTGTGCTTTTTAATTTTTATTTTAATTAAATGTGACATTTTAACACTTTTAAGTTTTGGTCATAAAATCGTGCTTCCTTTCACGAGCGGTATCCATATATAACAGAGAGCGATATGAAAGGTCTAATTTTAATTAGATTGATTAATATCTTTCTTTTTCCTATTTCAAAACTCTTGATTGTTTGAGGTCACAAATGGCAAATATGTGATGTCGATGATGCTATTTATTGCACAGTCAAATAGTGAAAAACAATGTCGGACAAAAAACCAAAAGGAATATTTCTGTTTTCTTATTAAAATTTTAAATAACCATTGCAACTCTTTTTAAATCATGACATTCAATTAATTACAAAGTCTTAATGTTTTCCCTTTAATAGTAAACTAAACTATAGAGACAGGTACATGTAATAGCTTTAGAATATAATTTAGAATAGAAGATAGATGGATAAGGCGTGTAAAATACCTATGCACAGACGGAAAAGATGCTGAAAAATTGAACGATAATTTTACGATAAAACTTCTTCTTAAAAAACTCAAAATTTTATGTACGAAAAGTGCCTAAATTTTTTCCTTGGTGTTCTATAAAACACGAAATCCGTTTTCCGTCGGGGGGCTTCGCCCCCCTGAACCTCCCACCAAGGCGCTGCCCTGGACCCTCTGGGGGCCTTGAGCGGCCCCCAGTCCCCTCGCCTTATTAATGGTGCCTATACTTCGTTCTTGCTCTAGCTACGCCACTGTGCTAAGTAAAACTTATATCCGTTATAATTTTAATCGTGAATTTCTGTTTCACGCTCTAGTTGGATCCGCCACTAGTGAAAACAAAAGGAAGGCATGTGATTGTTGGACAGGTGCCAAATCCTAAATATGTTAATAACAAACACCTCGCCTCAATATCTAAAGAATAAGGATAAATTGAGCCAAAATTACGGACAATGCACATAAACAAAGCAAAAACAAGTCGGAAAACGAATGTTTTCCCTATTATTTATCTGTGTTCATTCATGAATTTTTACGCGCCCTGTCTTTCGTCTAATTTATTTACATGCGCATGCGCTCTTAAATGTAGGTCACTATTCCAACTCAGAGTAGTGATGCAAACCGCACGGATAGTGTAAACATGTTTTTAATCATTTTGGAATTATTACTGATAGTGGATGACAATTCGACAGTAAAGTAAGTAGAAAATAAGTTTAATTCGAGGAATACGATGTAAAATACAGGTTTAGATTCCCGGTTTTTCGTAATTTAATGAAACCTTGTGTTGTTGTCATGTGTATGGGATTATGGCGAGAACAACAACAGTCGTGACCGAGTGATGACCTCGATGTGTTTTGTAATTATCATGTTTCGTTGTGTTTTCCCCTCTTGGAAACAGTTATATCTGTGTGAAATGGTTGATATGTGTTGTATGAATGCATTCTCTGTTTCCGCAGAAGTTTCCTGGGTAAATTCTGACTGGAGCAGGCGTTATGTTCATGTTCCCTACCTACGTAACCAAACGTGTCTATTTAAGGTCGCGAATGTTAAATGCATGTTTTGATGAAAAATGATCGTAAATATCTGTTAAAAATGTTAATTCCATCATTTAGTTATTGATGAAACCTCAAACACAAAAGGAAGCCCCAGATGCGACGTGGAAATATTCCGAGAAAAAATGTAAACAACGTGTTGACCGACTTTTTAGCCTCGAGCTAAACGCATGTAAACAAAGGGCGCGAGAGGTTGGTTTATTTGTATTTTCTTGCGAAATGTCACCATTCAGGCTTTGATAAATACTCGAAATAGTTTGAAATTGAGAAGGGTCCAAAGTTCATGATGATCACCGAGATAATCGCTGGAATTCTTTGTAGGTCAAATTGCCTTTAATACGGTATTATATAACCACGCGCTCAGTGCGTTGACAGTTGTGTGAACGCAGGGACGAACCAGTAGATTTTTTTTTTTTTTTTTTTTTTTTTGCTTTGCTTGATAGACACGTAGCAGTTATACTCATTGATAGGAATGAATTTGTTCCAAATCGGTCTGTTATAAGAGTAAATCTTTTCGCGTTCGACGGAAAGGCAGAAGAATGCGCAGTAATACGCTGCCAATCTCGGCACATTTCCAGAAAACGATCCAAATCATAATTAGGTCACATGTTTGGGCGGCAACACAGGCATGTGACGCATTTGTCTGGTACGCGTCTGGATTTCAAGAAGAATATACACTTTACCCAGCCAGATGAATATTCAGAATTTTTCTGATATATATTAAAATTTGTGAATTAATTAAATCTACATGTACTTGCACGAATTTACGATGCAAAATTGATTTTATTTTACTGGTGGAAAATTGTGCTACGATATTTTGTTATTTTTTTTTTTTATTGAATAAACTTAAAGATTTATTTATTATTTGCAAGCAGGGGAGCCGTTTATGAAAAAAAAAAATAAACAAGATAATATTTTTAAAAAAAAGTAATTAATGAAAAAAAATATAATTATATACATAGACGTAGATTCAGTTATGATTCATCGTCGTTATTATTGTTTTATTAAATAGTGTTCTAGTATTTTCTCTCCTTTTTTTTTTTTAGATAAATATACAAAAGACAAATAACCCCCTAGAGAGAAAAAAAAATGGACGACGAAGAAAAGCCGTCGGATATAGTCGTCATCGTTCGGTGTGTGATTGTCGTTGTCGCAGCTGTCGTCTGCTTGCTGGGAAACGCCATGGTATTGGGAACGCTCGTGTTCGTCAAGTATCCCAAGATTCCGGTGTTCGTCGTCATAGGGTGCTTAGCTCTAGCGGACACCTTGCGTGTACTGTCAGAAGTACCCTTTCACGTCATCAAATGGACGAACAATGGTGATATAATGACCACCACCTATTGTAAGGCTATCGTGTACCTTAGCGAAGTGGGTACGTTCGCTGCAGCGTTCAGTGTTGCGTTGCTGAGCATCGCACGGCTACTGTTGCTCACCGATAGGGGACAGTCGAGGAAGTTCGTCAATCGAACATATGCTGCCTGCATTACAATCTGGATAGTGACTCTCCTTACAAATATTCCAAGTATAATTTCATCGACAAAAGACGAATTCTCGCACGAGTGCGTAGATGAAAACTCAGATATAGGAGTTAGTAATGAAGTGCGTCTCTGGCTGCAAGTGACTTTCTCATTATTTTTCCAGCTCATTTTGATTCTCGCTATCTACCTCCTGACCTATTTTCTGTCCAAAAAGTACTTTTCTGAAAGCTACTCTCGGAAAGAGAGGCGCCTGTCCATGATGATCAACATTATCATTGTGACGTTTGCCGTATTCAAGATACCGTACATCGTCGTGAAATTGTACGAATTTTACACAAGCAGGAAAGTGAAGGAGCTGATGAGGAAGTTCACGTTCGGTGAAATGACTGCAGATGAATTTCATGAGAACTCAGACATCATTAACTTCGTGAAAGTGGATGAAATTAGCCGAATCACTGAATGTGTGGGGCTTATAGACTTGGCAATTCGGCCATTTGTGTACTACAAACTCTCCTATTACTTTAGTAATAGCTTTGATAAAGTCATTAACTGTAATAAGCATAACCGTAGTGATAACAGCATTAGGGTGGTCGCGCGCAGGCGCCGTAACGACACCGAGAATACCACGTGCACAACAATCACCATAGATACTGTGCGAACCCCGCTCAATGATGACGTCAGTGAAGGCGGAAGCTCGGACAACGGCAGTATTATCGGAAGTCAACTAGAGGGCAGCATTACTGAGTACCGCCTAGTTGGCAGCGCTTTAAACGACGAATATTTCGATGGCAGCTTCTGTGAAAATCTTTACGACATGGACACGTGTACGCAAAAGCGGAAGTTCGGTGGAAGCTTTTGCGACAATGACGTCAGAGTGCACGAGACCGATTTTCTGTGCGACGATGCAAGACGAGTTTCAAGTGCTTTAGTGCTGTCCACACAGAGACAAGAAGGTTCGGAGAGCAGCCAATCGTCGAGTAGTACGTCACAGCCTCTTTGTCATTCGTCAGAGCGAGCTGTTTTTGAGATTTGAACACATTAAATATACCTCACGATGTACGTAGATGCGGCGAGCGTGACAGGCTTAATGGTAGTGACATGCTGACAGTCTCTCACAGTGTTTGTCACGGACAATAGTTGATGGGTCAGTGCTTTCGTCACTTGGGGTTTTGACAATGATGATTCACTCGTGCGTGCGCAGGGAACTATCCTTGATTGTGGTAGCAAGAAGATATCCATGCCAAAATGTAGCTTTAGTATGCAGCGTAAATTAGAACTCTTGACGTATTACTATCTTGAATATATATGAATTCCTACTTTAACTATAATTATTTTTGGCTTTTTTTTTAATGTTTCTTTTTTAATTTTAGAAGTTTGATACCAGATATGGTAGTTACTACCAAACAAAGCTTAATTAAAATATTCAGAAGAATATTCCTTTTACAATATTAAAAAAAAATCGAATTAGAAACTTAAACATGCCAAATAAATTTAGATCACGCACTTTTTTTCGGAAAGCATTGACACGTTTCTTTTTTCATTTATGAAAGTGAAAGAAGTAAGGAAACATGCATGAGCATTAGAAAATATATTAGGAGGAACAGACGAAGTAGGACTTGTACGACAGGTGATTAATGATATAATTATGATGTTTGTTTACGGGTATTTCTACAAACAGTACATGTATATAGCTGTTCATAGTGGCATGAAAACGGAAGCTGTAGATAGATAAAGACTATGCTGTACCTATATCCTTAAGATATTTGATTGCATTTATTTTAGAAAGAAATCGCTATATTCATATTGTATTATAATTTATTATTTGATATTACATAATCATGTACATGTATGTTAAATGTAATATGTGTGTGTAGGAGAGAGAGAAAGAGAGAGAGAGAGAGAGAGATTTTCCAAAGCTGTTTAGAAAATGTTAAAAGGTAATTGAGAAATTTTATGGAACCCTGTTCGAAATATTAGATGAAACGTGCGACTTTAAGTTTTTGAAGTTTGAAATACCATTCATTGCATGAAACCTGTACTAGTGCTAAGTGTCCGGTCATACCACATTTTTAGTTTTTATTTCTTATTTTTTTTCAAATCGTGACCGGGGCTAAAAAAAAAAAGCGACACAATCCTTATCATATCAAATGATTTTTTTAAAAATCCTTTAAATATTGAAATTGTTAAAAAAAAAAAAACCATTTATTGTGGTGGGTAGTTTTTTTTTCGATTGAGGAAGACTGTTATTCTGTAAAAAAGATTTTTGTTCACGATAAAAGTGAAGTCGACGCTTTGCTTCCATTTTAATGTTTAATGCTTGAAGTCGCGCGTCCCTTTTTTTTTTTTTGTTCCTTTAGAAATTTGATCTCGACGTGTGGTCGAGAATACTTGGAAATCTTAAGTCAAAAATAAATATACTGATGATTAGGTAACTTCATGATATGGCCTTGATGGGTACCGCGTTATTTCATTTGTAAATACGTTTTCATTCTCCAATCCCGTATTTCCGGTCGTAGGATTGTAATCCCTCGAACAAAAGGACCCAAGTTGTTTACGACGGTTTGTACGTAAATTCATGCGTACCTATCAAGAAATTCAGGTTGCATTTAATCTTAATCCTATTCGTGTTTTCCCCTTTATACAAGTACGTGTATATATACTTGTTCAGTGAATTAAGTCGCAAAGAATTGTGAAATTGTCAAGTATATATTATGTCCAGTTTGGCCATGTAATCTAGTGCTCATTACCCGCCATTTTTAGTAAATATACATGTATATTATATATCATAATTATAAAGGCTTTATTCATAATAACACAAAATGATGTCAGATTGTTGCAATGTATGCTGAGACAAAGTTGAATGAAGTTTTTGTATACCGTATAAACGTGTTTGTAATTTTGTTTGTTTGTTTGTTTTTTGCTCATCATTATGTTCATTGTTATGAATAAATTATTTGTTACGTTGAAATTTGAGCCGTATATCGATGTGTTTGTTGTTTTATTTTTATCTATTTCTTTGAACTCATTTTTACCTGTTCTTACCTGCACACAAAGTCACCCAGTGACACAGATAATGCGAACGTAAATTAGGTCAACGTGGTCAGATTAAGGAATTCTTTGGACTTTTTACCCGAGCTTGGAGGGGGTTTATCTAAAAACATGATGCAACGCATGTGTTATTGAAATACTGGTTAAGAAGTCCCAACAAAAGGTGTATATATAGATAGACCTACTGACACATATATATTTAACACGGACCAGGTATGAGGAAACATTCCGGGTTGATAACCCCCCTTCCCACCCAATTCGCAACGTTTTTGTTTATACACACAGAGACGATGGACCTTTTTAGTCACGAGGTTTGGTTCAAAAGTCCAGAGACCCTTGTAAGCTAAAGGCATCTAATTCATGAAGGAAAACAAAACAAAATCACGTGATATAGATTTACATATACATGTATTTGATTATACATCATGTGGTTTGTGGAATAATACTCAGTACATCACGTGGCGCCGTACGGGATATTTATGTTTGAGGAGGAATATTCCAGTTCATACATGTATATTAGGACAAATCAATTTCTTTTCATTGGAAATCTGTACGCCGTAATCCTACTTTTTTGGTCTAGTTATCTTACAGTCGCGTACTAGTATCTCGCCTTTAAAGGGGCATGGTCACGATTTTGGTCAAAAATTATTTTTCCAATTTTAATATTCACTATGCTTCAGTAAGACATTTTTAGAAGGCAACCGAAATTTGAGTGCCATTTGTTAAGTTATAAGCGAGTTGCAGAGCTTGAAAATATCCGCTATGTAAACAAAGCGTGTGTTTACATTTTGAACGTTGAAGTAAAAATTTCAGTTTTAAACCTTAATCGAATGTGTTAAACGTTAGGAACTGTTTATCTATGCTTAAGATAAATAAAAAGATAGACAAATCAGCCGGAAAAAGATTTTTAACTGGTATATTGAAGCTATGTAAACAGAAACAGGGCACGAGCCTTGCTTACATGACAATTAAGTGTAAGCCCTGTATCTTGTTAATAACTCTACGAGTGACTCTCAAATATTTGAGCATTATAAATGCATTTCTAAAGCATTGTTAGTAATGAAAACATAAAAATAGATTTGACCAAAATCGTGACCATGCCCCTTTAACGTATTTCATTCATATATTATTTTCTCAGTGAAACCACTTGCCCATACGCATATTGATCCTTATGCACTAGTATCAGCTCCAAATCAGAAACAAAATTTATTTTGATTGATGAAAACATGTCTTTTTTAAGCAAACACAAAACACTTCAACTGCATAATCTTTATTTATATATATATATATACATAATTTCCCGCATTTTCCGCTCAGATGGCAAACATATCATTTTTTAGTTTCCTGAACAATGTAATTATTTTTTTTTTCTAATAAGTAGCATCAATTCTTTATTCCTGGGGTTTTTTTTTGCGTATTCAGAAGTAATTTACAGATCTAGAATTCGTCAGAATTTGTGTTTCCAAATAGGTACATGTAGGTGGATTTAAGGAGGCTGGGGGGTCAAAATATAATATAATATAAAACCATCAGATTTATTTGAAAATTTTATATGTGATTTCTGAAGCTATCAACTATTATTTGATAAAGAAAAATTTCATTTATTTTAATAGAAAATTTCATTATTTCCCATTATCTTTATATGGAGCTCTTCTTTTAAAGGAGATCAATATTGCCTAAAATGGCAGCCACCCCCCAGCCCCCTTAAACAGTATTCATTTCATTAAGAGTATGGAAAATCAGAAGGCAAACAATAAACCAAAGAAAAAAAAAAGGGGGGGGGGGGCAAAAAAAAAAGAAAGAAAAAAGAGTAAATTTGAAACTCGATTTTTTTTGCATAGCAAATAAACAGAAAAAATAAATAAAAACTCCAATATGCCTCCTGATGACTTCATCAAAATTTGATTTATGGATACATTTTTTCTGCACTTCTATATTGTGAATAATTAATAAAACTTTCTACAATGCAAAATTTGATCTGATTATGAGTATAGTTGGTGATTTAATGTAGCGTCAGATTTCTGACTGTATTTGCAGACAAAATTCAGTTGAACAAAATTTAGACAATAATTAACCAATGAGAATCGTACTCATGTTTTTATTCGCATGATTAAAAAGTTTGATACAAAAATAAAGTAAAAACAAAGTGGATTATGGTAGAAAAGATGCATAAGTGGAATTAAAGAAATACTACGGACTGCTTTATAACAAACTGAATTCGCTTTAAGAAATTCAACAAGTTTGTTATAACAGATCATATTCGTAATACCTATATATATATTAAAAAAAAACCACTATTGAAATAGACAGGCCTACGTCACAATGCTGTTTGACACCAACTACCCAAAATTCCAAGCTCTTGTTAAAATGGTTCTAATCAAATTTCAAGAATCCGTTTTTCAAATTAACAAACATTTAATTTGGTCCCAAACGGAGTTTCGTAATGTAGAGTACAACATAAGGTAATTATTTAGTTTGTTAGAAAAAATACCACATTAAATTCACTATGTCAACACAGTAAGTTTTTATAAATTGTAAATGATATAATTATCATAGTTTGAAGCATCTTCGCTAGCGAAGATGAGTTTGAATCATGTTTATGCTTTGCTCAAAAGGCAGCGCAGTCTCTCGTAATGTTACATACTTATATTCTTTCTTTTTTTTTCTTTTTTTCTCTTTTTTTTTTTTAGAATTTCTGTATTATATTATGACTTTGTAAAATTACTTGTAACTTTTTCTGTATGAATTTCATATAAAGAATATTTCATATTTTTTAAAAAATTTAAAATGTTGCAGTAAATCACAAAGATATTGACCAGTAAAAATTCTACAGATTCTTTTCAGGAAGAATTGAATACAAATTATTATTTACATGTATAGTGTATCATTTACTTGTATAGTGGATATTTTCTTTGGACGATAACATTTAGATTATAATTCTCTGATGTGCTCACCGGTACTTTTGCCGTCTCAGTCTCACTTTAAAGGGGCATGGTCACGATTTTGGTCATGTTTTATTATTATAATTTTATTATTTACAATGCTTTAGAAATGCATTTCTAATGATCAAATTAAATTTGAGAGTCATTCGTAGAATTACAATTAACAGAGCAGATCTTGGGTAAAAAACTTTATGATTTTGACAGTCTATGAATATTAATGAGCTTCTCTTGACGAATTAAAACAAAGGACGTCAATATTTGACAGCTTGTTTTGGTGAGCAAAATTGATAGTAACATCCCACCGAAAGTCCAAGCTCTTGCTAAAACGGTTCTAATTCAATTTTGATGCCTAAACATGTTTGTGAAAAAATATATATATATAAACCCTGTGATTAATGCTAGAACAATTTGCAATGTTAATTAAATCAAAGTTAATTATTGGATATTTATGGAAATAAACTACAACTATAGATTTTAGTGTATTAACTGTTGCTTAAAAAAAATAATTCAAACAAATATCATCAATGATGGTGTGATTAAGTTTGATGTGGAAAGAATTCTTCCCAAATATATATCAAGCTCATTGTGTGTTAGTAGTATCAAAAAAGAAATACCAAATAATTTTGATGCAATGAATTTTTTTCCGAAACACTTACAAAAAAAAAAATAAAATTTAATCATATAGGTACGCGCGTAGAAAAATGAAAAACTTGAAGAGAGGAAAGAAAAAAGGAAGAAATAACTTCACGGCGGAAGACATAACAATTCATTGTTATAGATCTGATAGAGATTTATTGTGTTGGTGAGCAGGCATTGGTGGAAACATGAAGGAAGTACATTGTGAGTGCGTAAACAATGCGGTTTGTATCGTCATTTGCTTCCGCTTTTATATGTTACAACCGGAAGACCCTTGGCTACAGCTGATAGTGTTACATAAAATGTAAACATTTAGTCTTAATACCGTTCATTTGTTATGTCGTGTATTTATTTGCATTTATAATCTTCCATTCTCTCTCTCTCTCTCTCTCTCTCTCTCTCTCTCTCTCTCTCTCTCTCTCTCTCCTCTCTCTGTCTCTCTCCTCTTTCTCTCTCTGAGTCTCTCTCTCTCTGAGTCTCTCTCTCTCTGAGTCTCTCTCTCTCTGAGTCTCTCTCTCTCTCTCTCTCTCTCTCTCTCTCTCTCTCTCTCTCTCTCTCTCTCTCTCTCTCTCTCTCTCTCTCTCTCTCTCTGAGTCTCTCTCCCCCTCTCTCTCTCTCTCTAAAAATAAAATAAAATGTACACTTGAATTCATTTAACCTGCATTTTTGAGTCATTGGACATGTTAATAAACATTCCCGTTTTTGGACATGTATTGCAATAAAAATTAAATAAAAAACCCCTAAAACGTAGTGCACTTGGACCTTAGACCCTTCAGTTGCTTGATCCATTATGACTAGTATGTTGTGCATGAGCTAGTGCATTAAACTTATATCAGCACAAAGTGTTCATCGTCAAGTTCGCTGCCCTTTTCCCTTGGGAACAGTGATTACAGTGCGTACATGCCATCAAACCTTTATCTCATGCATTTGTTGAATGATGAATATACAAGGTTAAGATTAAGTGAAAATTGCCTTTTAAAATTATGGGAAAAAATGATGTTAATATCAGTTAATTGTTTTAAGGTATAATTTAATTCAATTTAATATTATTATCATATCTAAAAACTCAAACATTGATTTTATTTTTCTGATGACTCCATCCCCTCTCTAACTAGTCACCCCTGCGAGTGTGTTCGGAATGTTTTCTTTATCCTTGCTAAGTATGTAATATCTCCAGAGGTGCTCGAATGAAAGTTCACGAGACTTCCCCGAAATTTGTTCAGTTCCTGTGAAAATTCGCGCGGAAGTACAAGTGTTCGAAGAATATTCTGAAAGTACGTAAGTACTGGTCGTTTTTCATATCATATCCTACTATGATTTATGTTAAAACATGCAAATCTGTAAGATGCATGTCTTATTTCATCATTTAGTGGTTATTTAAACTACATATGTAAACGATGATTTTCAGAAAAGAGTTATCGTTCGTGTTCAACAACTCTACACGTGGCTGAAATTATAAACATTGGGTCTGTTTTGTATTAAAACTAAGTATATCGAGTAATTATCAAGGAAAATTCTGCATAAAATAGTATAGTCTGTTTCACTATTGATGCTATTTCTAGGTCAGGCGCGGATCAAAAATCAATCCTTAGGGGGGGTCGCTTCTCAGCATGTTCATTGTTGCAACAGGAGAAAAACCGTATATTTTCTATTATCACGTATTTCTAGAACTCATTTTATCCACCAATTAATGAAAATAAATTTTAAAATCAATAAACGTTTAGATTTTATATTTGACTACAGGTACCTAGATTCCAGGAAATAGATTATAAACACGAGGCACGATTTTTATTGCGAAACTGTAAGGGTCAAATAAAACCACATGTTCTTTTTTTTTAAATGACAATAACATTCGCATTGGTGTAGTAATGGTGAGAATATGTAGGAAAAATCGTACTGCATGGCAACATTTTTTTTATTTAACAAAAATATCATGCATTCAAATTGCAAACTTTCCCTACTGTATTTTGCTCTGAGATGTTTAGATGTATATATAAAGACACAAATCATTACAGAACTTTTATCATGAATCTTGTAACTGTTTTAAAAATTCCGGTAACCATACTGAAAAAACAAT
Source organism: Magallana angulata (assembly GCF_025612915.1). Lineage (NCBI taxonomy): Eukaryota > Metazoa > Mollusca > Bivalvia > Ostreida > Ostreidae > Magallana > Magallana angulata. The sequence goes on along the minus strand of NC_069118.1, from coordinate 41,471,614 downwards.
TCAATATTGCAATCAAAGAATATTCCACAAGATTTTTAGGATTTTCTATCGTGTAAAATTGATTTCTACTTTCATTATTATCAAATCATACATTTCCATCACAAACAGTAGCGACTAGTTTTAAGAAAATGTAAAATTAGCATGGGTTGTCTTTATCTTAATAAGTCAGGCCTGTGTCTGTGTGTGTGTGGGGGGAGGGGGGGGGGGGGGTTATCAAATCAACGCACAGATCTTCCTTAAATTTTTAGATATAATTCGTTTAGCTATAAACTATCGTTTAGTATAGAAAACGTCCATATACTTTTAAAGCTTAAAAATTCTGACATTTGGCTGCAATATCTTTATACAGAGTTGTTAGCCTAAGTACAGTCAAAAAATGGCGGCGACCATCCAGCCCTTTTAAGGTGGAATAACACACCTGGAAAAAGTCACTCTAATTAACAGGAATTTTTTTGATAATGAAAGATATAATGATAAATAAACTGTACAAATGTCAAATAAGCGAAAAATTTGCAGTTTAGGGATAAAAAATAAATATCTAAAATAATTATTTTAGTAAGTAACAACAAAAGCCCCTGCCGGATTCGAACTCGGGATATACGGATCACAAGTCCGACACTTTATCCACTCGGCTATGGAGTAAGTTACAGTTTTCGGTCCGTAAAATCCTTAAATTTTAATAAAACGAAATGTCGTTTCGATCAGCGATCAGCCATTTTGTGATGATGTGTTATTCCACCTTAAGGTGGCTCACTACACCGTGAAATATTTTCTCAATTCAGCAAAAAAATTTCCTGATTTTGATAGATATCATAATGGATAAGAAGTATTTAAGTCCAATAGGCAAAAATATGTGCAATTGTGGATGAAAAATTACATTTTCAAATATTTATTTCAGTTTGAACAAAAGCTCCAGCCGGATTCGAACTCATGATCTGCGACTCAGAAGCCCAATACTTTATCCACTGAGCTACGACGTTATACAACACAATCGAACGATATGAACAGTTAAACATAACATTGAAATCGCAAACTTGTGACGTAGTGTCTTAAAAGTATAAGTGTAGGTGTAGTGAGGAACTGGTAGTTGCAAAACTACAATCACAGGAAATTCGGGTTCCATGATATGGTCCGTCAACCCGGCTAAACCAGTGGATCTACTAAACAGTTTTGCAGCTAGATTTTTGACAATATATATACACCTCTCTATTTCTCCAATATTTCTTATACATGTAAATTAATTAATATTTTAGCGCACATTAACATTTAATTAATTTTCGCGATTTATCAGCAACATACATGTACTGATTTGCAATGGCTAATTTTTGCGGTCGAGCTAGGCAGTGTATAAACTCACAAGTATGATTTCCTTTATTTTTTTTTCTTAGGTTTACTGTAATTCATTGCTCAATAAAAACGGACAGGACTGAAATCTACAATATCCAGTGTTAACCAGCTATCGATTGGTCGAACCCGAAAATCACGGACTGCACGAAATAACCATGATGATGCCAGACTCAAATTTCCATATAGAGGACTTGGCTATTTCTTTTATTTAACGTACCGATGTACTTTAACAATATTTGAGTTAAATAAATTTTCTTACTCTTTACGATCAATTTAGTAAGTTGTTAAAAAGATAGATTTAAATATAAAGGATAAAATGCTTTCTTTAATGATTCATGCGTGTTATGAAGGTAACGATCATTGCGGATTTTTTTTTCCATAACCAAATTGTTTTACCCCGCTTACTAGGGTTAGCAATGTCACTTCCTTCATACCCACATGAATCACCAAGAAAACGGATTTCATTGTTTAAATAAATAAAGGCGACATAAAATAACACGTTTTACAGTATAACATATTTGCATTAATAAGAATTAATCATTTTAATTAAACCTTCTAGCACAGTTTTCTCACACGCGAATATATTGATTTACAATATAATTAGAGAAAAAAAATGTAGCTTGTGTTTGATTTTGCTATAAAATCAAAGAATTTCACCCTAAAATTCCTCCCTTTAAAATTGTTGACTCAAAAGTAGGTCGCAACATGTCTACTTTTCTCAAACACCTGACTGTGTATATATTTACTTTATATTCGTCAGGGTCTTACTGACGCTGTTTAACTGGAATGAAGAAACAATTTTTACCGGCAAAACACAGGTACGGGTTTATATAATTATACTTCATTAATCGACGACCGTCAATTTTTTTTTAGGTTAATGCCCTCTGGTTGTTTATTTATAGTGTAGGTAATTCTATCTCCCCAGCAGTGTTATCTCTAGCTTTGCTACAGAAATAACTCGCACAATAACACGGGTCGCGTGCTGCTTGACAGATGAAATTCCTCGTCACATTGTCGTACATGTAACATTGTGTATAAACTCATTAACAAATGGAATTTGAACTTGATTGAACTAAATAAAGAAATCTGAGAGAAATTAAAGTCGCGTACATTGTATATCAAATTAACTACTCGACTATATGAGACTATACACAGGTCTATTTTTGTTTATTTTTTCTTCACTTATTTTAATTTAATCTTGATCTTTCAATATCTATTAATATTTTTAAAGAATTTTTAAACAACTACAAAAAAATTGTAACTTAAATGTAACTTAAAACACAAAAAAAAACAAAACAGAGCTATAAATTCCAATTTATTTTTTTATTTACAAGTTTAAACATCGACCGGTGAAAACGCTACATGAAGTACATACATGTATTTTGGCATTTTGGCATAAAATGTGTCCAAAAAGAACACTTGGAATGACAATTTCTTCGGTTACACAAAGCATGAATAGGTGTAAAGTTTCAGAAAATGTTTTGCAATTATAATATTAAAGGCATATCAACTAGAGATTTCTACTCTGGACCCCGAAAACGATATATATAACAAAGAACTTTAAAATATTTTTTTAAAGAACACTTCAAGTTTTGAAGCAAGCTAACATAGATACATGTATTTAATAAAAACAAGAGGCCCATGGGCCACATCGCTCACAAGATGCTAGTAGATTGTCAATCTGTGATCCATGCAAGCATTAGTGTGGAATCATTATTGTTTGTAATGGCCAAGTACCGGTGAATACTACTTCTCATCGAAAATAACTTGGTGCATGTATTCAAAAATGAGCATTGCTTAGCAGAACATTTCTTTAATTATGACAAAATTATGTGTGTTGCTTGAATGCAAATTAGTCTTCCTAATATTTTCCGTAACTTTTTCAATTGTGAACCATGTTTTTACATAATGCATAAGACTTGAATAATCTAAGAAATGGACTCTATCTGAAATTTGAATAGGTAGAACAGAACACATGATGGCTATGCAACTAACTTTTACTCATGTATTGAGTGTACATGTAATGTCATCAATTTGTTTTTTACAATAATTATGAAACAAGTGAAAAGCTGTCAATATGACAGCAAACCGGATTCTCTTTTATGTGAACTGTATCCATAATCCATGTCCACCCTGAATTGATAAGTACTACCTACCATATCCAGTGAAATGGAGTACCCTATTTGCAATATTTTGCCAAAAAATGAATGAGTTCAAAAACTGATATTACTTTCAGAAATAATCAGATATCAAAATCCTAGCAATATGCACACCTCATACATATGTACAATTGATCTGCAAAAGAACAACTTCCTATCTTAAAAACTGTAGGAGAATTTATCCGTACAATGAGGGTACCCTATGTGCAAAATTTTGCCAAAAAATGATTAAGTTCAAAAGCTGGTATTTTTTCCATAAATTAACAGATATCAAAATCCTAGCAATATGCGCACCTCTAATATAATATGTACAATTGATCTGCAAAAGAACAACTTCCTATCTTAAAAACTGTAGGAGAATTTATCCATACAATGAGAGTACCCTATATGCAATATTTTGCCAAAAAATGACTACATTCAAAAGCTGGTATTTTTTCCATAAATTATCAGAAATCAAAATCCTAGTGATATATGCACACCTCTGGTATATGTACATGTACAATTGATCTGCAAAAGAACAAATTCCTATCTTGAAAACTGTAGGATGGAGTTATTCCTGCACTTTATTACCAAAAAAAAAAAGACAAAATATAACATGACATTGCAAAAAAAGAATTGATGAAACTTGAACCACAGTATTCTGTTTCATTTGTTGCACAATTAACAAACTCCAATTCATTTTCACATCCCTTAAAATTCTTCAGATATTGGAGACATCAGGATTATTCCTCCATTTATACAACCATTTATGGTGAATTTTGATGGGATATTGAGGACATCTGAATTGCTCCCATTTTGCACACACCTTCAGAATAGCCTCTTTCGAAAATTCTAAAATATTGAAAAGAAATGCATTATTTGAGGTCTGTGGGCTAAAAAACTAACCTGAACAACAATGCCCAAGTTTTTTCAAATGTAAGTATTACCATTGCATCATATTTACATGTCTTAGATCCTTATTAAGATTCCATTTAGACCTTCAGGGTATTAATACAATTCTTTAACAACCACCACTTACATATCCTTTTTTATCTTAAGCATTTAAGGGCAACATCCTTTATTTTATAACAAATGGAAGATGTATGGCCAAGGATACTTTATAATAAATAAGACAACATTTTGCCACAAGGTTCTGGAAATATGGTAAACATTCAAAAAAGCTAACAAATGCTATACAAATAGCCATACCATGTGTTTTTTTTAAACATTCAGCTCATAAGACCAGAAGGACAGGAAAACCAAAATATCTTAAAGACTATGGTCCCACTGACTTCATCCTTTAGGGACTTTAAAATATAATGTATTTTAACATACACTAGCATTATATTTTGAATATTTGTTTAACTCCTTTATGATTTTCAGTTCAAGTACTATTGCCGAACATCTGAAATATATGCGCTGAAATTGCTGATACAGCCCTGCATATTTGCTTAAATCTTTCTGAAAAAATATTAATGTTAATAGTAAATACTTCCTGAAAACAATAATTGTTGAAACATTGCTGCATTAATGCTGAAATTTTCATATCTTTGCTGAAAACTGTCTGAAATGTTCAAATACAGATAGACTTTATAATTGAGAAGTTTAATAAGTAATAAGTAAATAATACTTGCCTATTCCTTGAACATTACATCTGATCCTGTATTCATCCGAAGAGTTTGCTACCATAGCGGTTTTGGACACAACCAAGCCAATACAGAAATTCACACACCTCTGCTCTATCTTCCGCTTTCATCATGTCGAAAGGTCGGGTATAGTGAATCTTTCCTTCAGTTCTGAGTGGAAAAGTTAGGTTGCGATGTTCTTTTGGCATTTTCAGATAAACGAATATTAACTGTAAAGTCAGATAAACGAATATTAACTGTAAAGTTTGAAAATGTATTAAAATAAAGTAAAGTTTTGTATCAAATACATTTAAGTAAATAGTTATAAATGTCAAACTAAATTGATATTTTACTTAAGAAGTACATGTACCATCAAATCAGGTGCAAAACACTTCTGTTAAATTTCAGAAAACAATTACGGTATTTGATTTTAAAGTTTAATGCACTTTGTCTTCACACGGTTTGCCAGGTTTAACACCACCGCAGTTAACTTATTTATTCTTTACAAAGCATAGGATACATTACTCCACTCCTCAACACTTTAACATTGGGAACTACAGTTTTTATTCACTTTATTGGGAGTACTTGACTATGAAACTTAAGTTCATGATCAGTCAACTAGTTTTAATGATGTTAAGTGCTAAATTTTGTGATTCTGTTGTTTTGTATCAAATCTTGAAAATATAAAATCGTGAGCACTAATTTTTGTGTTAAAACTTAAACAGTTCAATACTCTTGGAAAAATAAAAGCGAGATTTTAAAACCCGCCAGAGTAGCTTTTCGTGATTTTACATGAATATCAATTCCTCATGTTTGATAAGAAATCTACAGATAGTTGAATATCTACAGTATATAAATAGTGCCTGTTTGGAAGGGTAACAGTTGAAATTGACACCCGAGGAAACCATTGTCAACCGATGCAAAGCGGAGGTTGACAATGGTTTTCGAGGGGTGTCAATTTCAACTGTTATTTTATTATACTGAATGTCTTAATTTTAGAGATTTTGTTACGAAACGACGTGAATTCCACAGCGAACCGTACGCGCATAATTAACGCGCATGTATCAATTCGTTGTGTTACCCGTTGCTAAGTGTGTTGCTAACGCTGAGGGTAATAGAACGGATTATCAACTCCGTCTACACCAATCAGATTTCAGTATTTAACATGAAAGTATAATAATATCACTTACTTTGGTTTCCATGCATATCATTCCCAAGGAATTTGGACACATTGCAGAGGTGTTTGCTTGTGCAAATAACTCAGATCCCACCTGCCCAAGAACATAAGAGTCAAGTTGTTCTTCCAAACATTCAGATGAGACATTGTTGATTGGTGTCCCTTTTACCTACGAATAAGAAAATATCATAAAAATTTCACGCAACTTCAGCTGTACAATCACAGATTCTATTTGTGAAAACAATTATTATATCTGATTCATGAATAGGATTTGAAACACAAACTATGGCATTTTAGTAACGATTGTAACTATTGTATGTAAAAAAAATTTCTGTAAAAGGTAAAAAACTCTGACAATAATCTCCGTTCAAAAAAAAAATTATAACAAAAACTGTCAATAATTATATAATAGATCATGATTTTTCATGATTATATTTGACCCACAAGAAATACATATGAACTTTTGATATTTTCAAAGAGAACCATACATCTTTTTCCCCCAAAAAATAATGCAAAAATCAAACCATCCGATGCAACATCAAAATACTAAACACTTTACTTTAAATAACTTTTAACAACTACCTGCCCCTGTCATCACTCGCTTTCCTCAAGTCAATATTCAGCCTCAAGTCTTAGTTTTTTATCTTATATATATATATATATATATATATATATATATATATATATATATATATATATATATATATATATATATATATATATATAGATTTAAAATGGTGTTGAGAATTGCAGAGTTGAAAGAATTGAAAATTTTGGTGATGGTGAGCCCTGATTTGTCTAAGGAAAGAAAATTAAAATCAACTAGTCTAGAACTTTTTCTGTCTTCAACAAAAAGTAACGGCTTTTCGACATCCCCTTTTCCCTTTTCTTTTTGTTAAAACAATTCATCTCAAATCTATTTCCAAAATTTCTGAAGGCCTTGGTATAACCAGTTGCTTAGATTGGAACTTATGAGTAGTTCAGTGTCAAAAGAAAGATAACTCCAGAATTTTACAAGTAGCTACACTTCTAATTTCTAGAAGAATATTTTCAAAAATTCATTTTAAAGTAAGTATTCGTTCCTGGGACACAAAACTTGGTATGCCTACAGTATTTATGCTCTACATTTTTAGAGCAAAGCCAGATACAATGAAACTCTTTCTAACACAAAAATTGAAATTTAAACAAATTGTGATCTTTTTGCCTTTCAAACCCCTACAAGGAGTCAAAAAGTGGACCCTCGGACCATATTTTTTAGATTGTACTCTTTATTCTCAACAATAAACTGAAAAGAATTTTTAAATCGGACAAAAAATAAAAAAGTAACAGCTAAAGGGCTATTTAGAACCTTGGCCCCTGCAGATCCCTAGTTTTTTTCGAATTATCTACCCAAAAAGTTTTCCGGTCTGCGCATTGTGTGTATCATTATACATCAATCTGAAATATTGTAATGTTAACTTAAAAACTTTTTGAGAAAACGAAAGGACGGGTGATTTTAGATTAACACTGAAACTCCCATAGACAATTTTCATAGGCTCATAAAACCGGAAGCACTCAATATTTTTTATTCAAACTGGGGATACATGTTAAATACTTCTATCTGAACAATGTTTAGGCGTCTTATAAAATTCCTAAGGCTTTTTGAATTTTTTTTTTTGTTTTTCATCCCCCCTTTTCTCAAGTTTGAGCCCTAATATCTCAAAAACAGTACGATATAGAGAAATGTCTAATATGCTTATGATTTTGTACAACTACTAGACAAGATACATCTAATTCTTAAATTCGAATGCTCTAACTCAAAAAACAATTATTATAAAGATATTGTGCTCCAATGAATTTTTAGTATTTTCCTTGTCAAAACCGGAAGTGCCGAAACCGGAAGTCCAAAACCTTACATACGCGTGCCATTTATAAGTGCTATAAGACTATTGCATAATTGTTCTAATATGTTTTTCCGTTTTCAAAAAATCGCTGACGAAACTTTGTCGAGAAAAAGAATAATAAGAAACATCAGAATAACAATGGGTCTTTTCGACCAAAAGTCGAAAAGCCCTAATTACCTCAACAATGAACAGCAGTCTACAATCCTCTAGGGTTCGTCCTGCTTGTTGTACTGACGCTAATGGGTATGCAAAATCTGGAGTACTGGTCATTAATTGATCACCAACCTCAATGGTTTTCCCTACTGTTCTTCTGAAATAAAAAAAAACAACAACAACATAGACCATCAAACGTTGCAGAGATCACCTCCTTTCTGCTCCTTTATGGGGCCACTTGAACATCATTTTAATTATATAATATATAACTTTGTGAAATCCAGATATTTGATGGGTTTTTTTAACATGTCAATATTTGCATCTACAGTGTGTGTCTATTCCTAAATCTGCAATGCTAGAATATATCTAAATACATATTATTTTTAATTTGTTCATAAGAAATAAAGTTTTAGGGACCTACATGTTAGTTTCAGTGGCCTTTAACTTCATGACTTTTCTAAAATATACATACTTTTTTCCCAAAAAGAAACGTTTCACAAAGATTTTGGTAAACCATTTTTAAAGTACTTCTTCCAGAATGTTTTATTTCTTTGTGTTTCCTTTTTCTTGTTTTTCTTTTGATGGACTCCTTTGACTTTGCAACAAATTCGCCATCTTCAGTTGAGAACACAATCGTTTTGATGACTGACCTTAAGGTACTTCACTACACCAAGACTTATACTTTTTAAGACACTACGTCACAAGATGGGGATTTAAATGTTTTGTTAAACTGTTTGTATTAATCGATTCAGATGTATATTGTCATAGCTCAGTGGTTAAAGTATCAGGCTTGTGAACCGCATCATGTTCGAATCCACCTGGGGCTTTTGTTTATGTTTACTGAATGAAATTTTTGAAAATATCATTTTTTAACTAAAATTGCACATTTTTTCGCCTATTTGACATATATACTTTTTATCCATCATGCTTTCTATCATAATCAAGTAATTTTCTGCTGATATGAGAAACTTTTTCAAGGTGTAGTGAGGCACCTTAACTCCAGGGAACCATTTTCTGTTCAACCTTTACAGACAAAAGAAGGAAAATACTTAAGGAGGCTGTGTGGTCAACAAATTAACCACCAGAACTACCTTAGATTTTTAGATCTATTTTGAAGTTATAAGCTATGAAATATTCATATTTTCAACTGTCTTTGTCTATGATAACATTACAAATGAATTTTAAAATTGAACCCTAAAACCCAATAACTTCATAAAACATGAGTGACACAAAATGGGCGTGTCTTATGGCATTTATAACCAAAAAACTGTATTGGCTGGGCCTTGTAGTAATACACAGCATGTGCTACGTACATGAGAAAAATAGTAGTTTTAAAATAAGGTTGTTTTAAAGTGTACATATTGGAAATAATATAAATATAAGTAATAAGGAATCATTCTTTGAACATTATGAGGTGATAATTTTGGTCATTGACCACACCCCGATCGAAATTATCACCTCATAATACTTAAAGAATGATTTCTTATTCCTTAATTATAACTTAAAACCTTGAACAGTTTTTTTTTCAAAGTACAGTCATGTTCTTTGACTTGGTCATGAAATTAACCCAATTTGATTTTTTTTTTAAAGTGAGTGATTTTTCAAAGTTAGTAAAACTGCACCGTGCCAAATGCAGTTTGTTGGGGAAGTATGAGCTAGAGTGGGAGTGATGGAGATATATAGAGTAATATTAATTTTGTAATGTTAGACAGATAGACAGACTGTCTGATCACTACAGACTGATTGTTATACAGCAACAGTGGGGCTATCTTAATTATTGGGAAAAATGAAACTAAACAAAAACAATGAGGTCTTCCACTGGAGATGGAACACTGTAATAATGATACATGTAACTGTAGAAACATATAGTATTTCAGAATTTACATAGAAATTTAAGAAAATCATGGAAATAAGGCTTTGAGTACTTTCCTAGATTTTTGTCAACCTTGTACTGAATCATTTTTTTTTCCATTAATCTAAAACATTATTTATAGTATGGTAAGATTTAATCATCCCTACCAATCAGTAAGATCCAGATCTGTGTCAACTCTCTCTGCCCTCTCTATGTCAGATCTTATATCCTCTATAATGTCGTCTTCTAAAGCATCCTGTCCCACCTGTCTAGAGGTGATCCTATCAACTTGATCCTTGATCCTATCAACTATTTTATCAAAGTCACAAGAAAACAACAAACACTCCTCAGTAAAACTGCTAAACTTTGCAACAATATTTTCAAAATTTGGAAAGTTTGGATAATTTTTTAAAATGCCAGTTTTAACATCCTGCATCAATTCCTTGATAGGGTCAGGTTTTTCATTGTAGAAAATGTTGATGCTCTTTAAATCTACGTATTGCCATTGAGTGGCCAGATAAACTCCTTCTCTTCCATCTCTTAATCTTTTGTCTGAATAGCTCGTGTCAGTGCTATCATCAATTTCCTCTGAAGTGCTTGTGGTTTTACATTCGTTTGATGAAGATGATATTAGAAATGATGGTTTTCTTTCAGCACACTTTTTCTTTGCACTGTGTTGTCTCACTTTCTTCAACCTTTATACAAAAACAAAAATGTTGGATGTATCTAAACATATATTGTTGATATGCTGATTAATATATTGAATTTGATGTGTTGAAACGCCACAAATGCCCCCGCAGACAGCCAAAAGTTCAAATGCCATATTTACCGGTAGTTTTATAATTGTTTTTTCTCTTAAGCTCAAGGGGCATAACTGTCAAAATCATCAGACCTTGACCAAATATAGTCTTGACCTGTATTTTCTGATAAAAACTTGTATGTGCAATTTCAACTTAATAACATATATTTCTTTCAACATTAATAGCACAGAAACTAAAAAATTCTCCTTTGTTTAGGATTAAGGGGCATAACTCTGTCAAAAAATCATTCAACTTGGATCAAATTTGACCTTAACCTGTGTATTCCTATGACATATTAAAATTCAAAATCTGAGTTGAATGTGTGCAACTGTTGCCAAGATAATGAACAGAAAGTTAAATAAATGATGATGGAACAAGGTATAACTATACTTGCAATATGCACACTGTCATTTTATGGCTGGTATTACATGTACCATGAATACCATTTTAAAACTTACTCCAGAGGATGAAGATTCGCTTTGTTCTTCATTTTCAATTTTCCTTTTCTTTCTACCAATCTTTCTCACTGACCCTGCTTTCACATATGATGACATAACTCTGAAACAAAAAAACCCAAAACTTTGGTAATCAATGATCAAAGAGGTCATCACCTAGTATATTGGGGCCATTATCTTATATCAAAGACTGTACCATTACCTCTGACAAAGCAATAATTACCATATTTATAAAGTTTGACTTTCCTTACTTTTCATCAACTGGTGCTTAATCATGTTATTAATTAATTTTTAATATGTCGATTTAGTACATGTACCATAATGGCATGGTATTAATGATCAGGTTAGTGTGATGTTCAATCAGCGGACACAAACCTTATGGACATACTCCTCCATGGAAATTTTTCATCAGCAAAACAATTTGTAGCTCCCCTAGCTACTAAGTTATGTTACTGAAACTTAGTGGTACCATTGCTTTTAATTTTGACAATATTTAGCATAAAAACGTCATCTCTAACATAAAAAAAATTGGGGGAAAACCAGGAAGGAAAATGTATTGCAGCATTGCTTCTGCAAATACATCTATGCTTTAAAGGCCATTAGCACTAGCTTTTGGTATAAGTGCTTTCATTGGAAGCTGGTCATATTGAAAGTGATTTTTAAAATCACAGCTATACATTTTCTCCTGAAAAATGTAGACCTTGGCAATGACAGTATAGCAACGTATTGGTGTATAAATGATGAGTTTTGTGACATTTTGCCTTAACTGATTGAGTTGTTAATGCAATGACTTCATAACCCTTTCATATTATGTGCTGTAACATTACAGTTCTTAATTTCATTTAACAAATACATGTAGTTTAAGAATGACATTGATGAAACAATTGCTGTAAAACATATTTCACAAACAGCATAATCTTAATGAATATCATATATCTGGATCTACAAAAGTACAACAGTTACTGTGAGTGTATATTCATTTGTTTCCGCGTACGAGATGTCTATGGCGTGACGTCAGATGGCGCGAACGGTTAGGTCGGCCCTTAGTTTTCCCGAGTTTCTTTGTTGAGGACAGACGTGTCCTGATTTGTGGCAATAGCTACAATGACATCTTATGGATAAACTAATACTTAAGCACTGTTAAGGTTTCATTTACTTAGTAATTAACATTGCATTTACCAAACGTGGAGCCTTCATGTACCCGCGATCGACCCCATTACCAACTTACAAATTTGATAAGTAAATACGCTGTAGGTGTTGATAATAAGGCTCATGACCAAAACAATAAAATTTACCTGTACTTATACTCACAGTGTTGAATTTAGATGACAATGCAATAAACATTAATCAGTTTCATCACGATACTTTTACATTCGTAGTCGGTTCGATTCACCAAAAGGGTGGACAGGTATTTGGCAAGTCGTACTTAAACAAACTCGGTTCACTGTTGATTAAGTACTAGCTAGGTCGGTAACTAAACCTTACAAGTTCGGAAATTAGAATAATTAAAAAATATGAATAAAAAGATTGTGTGTTTCATTAGTTATCTTTTTAAAAATCTATTATGTAGGCAATCTGATTAAAATCATATCCTCGATTCTCCCGTTTTAATGATGTGTCGCGAGGCGTAGCGACACTGGCATCATTAATACGGGAGCATCGAGGATATGATTTTAATCAGATTGATTATGTTGGCTTTGCTAGCGCAAATATATTTCATTGATCTAATCAATTTCATAAATGCGTGGATCGGGGGGGGGGGGGTATTTAAGTTTGCCCGGATTCTCCTCCTGGAAACTAATTAAATGAATATTTAATTAAAATATAAATGCGGGATTTTCAAATAACTAAAACACTAAATATTGACGAACCTAATGACTACATTCGGTCTCTCTCTCTCTCTCTCTCTCTCTCTCTCTCTCTCTCTCTCTCTCTCTCTCTCTGACAGAACTTTTTTCCTTCAAATTGTGATACTCGATCCTATTTGCAGAGAGAGAGAGAGAGAGAGAGAGAGAGAGAGAGAGAGAGAGAGAGAGAGAGAGAGAGAGAGAGAGAGAGAGAGAGAGAGAGAGAAAGAGAAAGAAAGAGAAAGAGAGAGTCCATTACATGATTCCTTTCAGTTAAATATATATTTTTTTAATTTTTGATGGTCAAAAAACGAAACGTTGCAATAAACTTTTGAGGTATATACTCTCTTAATTGTTAATCTCACTAAGTGTAAGATGTGGTCTGCATTGATCGTGGCGCACTAATACACATCACATATTTTCAAAACTGCTTTTACAATATCTTTAAAGAAACGCAAAATTGTCTGCACATTGCTTAAAAATCTAGAATTTACTTTGTATTAAGGATTTGGGTACAAGAACAATTAATGAACATGCATAAAAAAATTTAAAAAAAAAATTTTTTCTGCAATAATAGCTACCTTTATAACCCGCATGAATCATAAAAGAAAACTTTTCATTGTAATTAATGGATTGATCGTAAACTGTGAGTAGAAGTAACTAAATTAGTGTAAATGTACATCAGTAGGTTAAATAAAAGAAATAGCCAACTGATCTTATATGGGAATTTAGCCGGTCTGGCACCACCATCATCAATCCGTGCACTGTCCGTCATATCTTTTTTTTTTAAATTAAGTTCCTAAAGGTTGCTAAAGGTTTCGACCGATCATTTCGTTGGTTAAAACTGGATGGGGGAGATTTCAGTCATGACAGTTTCTATTTAGCTGGGAATAACAATTAATTTCAGTAAGAAATAGAAGCAATCATACTTACATGTTGTAGAAGCAAATTATTAATGCACATCATCAGACAAATCCGAATAATATATTATTTAGAAACTCCGTGAAATGGTCAGCATAACAAAACCCAAAAGATTTTCTTCTGTATAACACATATAACTCATTACATTACGGTGTATGTGAAATTATTTTTCTCTAAATTTTTGTTTTCCGAAAACAAATGCTTGGTATAAACGACATGCATTCTACTGGCCACTGTAAATGCACTTCACGGGAATACTGGCATAATTTTTTGAAGCTACTTTATAGTTCATATATGCATTTGCATTACATGGCTGTGGAATTTGGGGAACCTTTACATCACGCAGGTACGAGAAAAGACAAACATTTATATGAAACCCACAGGGGCAAAGCCCGTTTAAACATTTATTTCAATTTAATGGTTACATTGAAATAAATGTTAAAACGGGCTTGGCCCCTGTGATGATACCTATAAAACTTGGGAAATGGAAAACTTATCAAAGTAACTAGCTCTTAGGAGCTGGGAAAAAAGCACAAATATTGCAATTATCTCTGAATTGGGACGTTAATCTTTGTATTTCTTATTGATTCAAAGCCTCTTATTATACTGGTATAGATTAGAATTATGTGAAGAATCTTCCCTGCTACAAAACTTTTAATCTGTTTGTACCATAGCTTGGTGAGTTTTCTATTGTTAAAAGTGTGGGTTATATGTACATACACCACACTTTTTATTTTAACCCCGCCCACTATCTCGAGTAAAAACAACATAACAAAGTTGTTTTTAGCGCGTCCATAATACTCCACAGTAACGCGAAGAGTTTCCTCCAGATCAAAATTGCCAAAACTCAACACGGATAAATGACTCGACTAACTTAGTTCGTCGTATAAATCTCATTTTTAGCTCGGGACAAAACAATATCGGCAATGGCTTTGTCAGAAAGACTGTATTTTAATATTCCTCTCCATGTGTGCGGACAAGTAGAGAAACGTGTGTTAAATGAAATAGGGGTATCCTTTCTAAAGATTTTATAGAAAGTCAATCACGTGATAGGAAAGCGTTTGAATAGAAAACTTGTTTTGTGGACAGAGTGAATAGCAGTAGCCAATCGAATTTGACATTAAACATTCACGGTTTCGTGACATGCATATCTCAAATAATATATATATTTTTTTGCTTATTGATTGATTTTGTTCAAAATATATATGTACATGTTTTTTTCAACCACATTTAAAAAACACACATTGATACAGAGTATCAAATAAGATTTAAAAAAAAACTGATTACCTTCATCAATTAAAATTCAGTTCCAATTGTTTAAACAGAAGCATTGCACAATTTAGGGTTCGTACATATGAAATTGTGTTAATACGTTTAATTCTTTGAAGCAAATATCGATACTATAAGTCGAAAAATGAATGAATATGAAATAGAAATAAAACAATGAGAAGTCGATCTATGCATTAGGGCTATGACTAAAAAAATGAAGAACAATTAATCTTTGTCGGAGATAGAAAGTCATTTTGGAAATTCACGAAGTACAATGTTCATATATAAAGACCAACGTATTGGCACCGTACTGTTTAGAGGCAAGTGCACTCCCGATATTACTATAATAATAATATATAATGAATAATCGTAAACTATGGTACAAGTAACCTACCCCATATAATATTGTTGATTATGTGCAGATACCCGATGGGCGTGGTCATAACGACACTCGGGAGCTACGCTCCCTCATGTCATTATGTCCACGCCCATCGGGTATCTGCACATGACCAACAGTGAGCGAATTCGATCACAAACTAAGGTCGCCGTGGTTCGACAAAAATGAGATAGAACTCACTTTAGTCCGACTAAAAAACCACATGTTTTAAACAACAAGTTAAGAAACATTTAAGAAAACACTTCTTAAATTACTGGACATTAAAACGTGAAGGGGGACTGAACTCTGGAAAACTTGATACTTATTTTTTTGTACAAAGAACATTTATCAATGGAATCATATAAATTATGTTTATTCCGTCTCATCATGAAATAAGAAAAACTTTTTGTAGTTTCGGAATAAGTGCACACGAACTACGAGTTGAGATAGGTAGACATGAATTTGTAAAAATAATACTGGTCAAAGAATTCCTTTAGAAAAAAACAAAAGGACATGTTTATTATGTAACCAAAATTGTGTAGAAGATCAATGTCACTTTCTTATTGAATGTCCATATTATATACAGAAGAAAGAAATTCATTTTTCCATTAGGTCTCAAATTTAACAAAAATGTTCTACCTATAACATAGAAAGACAAATTTATCTGGTTAATGTCCAATGAAGACTAAAACAATACTTACAAAGTTAAATGAATTTCTAATCAATGCTTTAAAAAAAGACAGGATACTTTGAGATCAAAATGAATCACTGAAATACTTATACAGGTCATGATACTATCTTTATATTTGTATGAACTACTTTTATGACTACATATTATAAGTACATTGTTAATGTATTATGACATACTGATGTACATTTGCCCAGCTGCTTCATGCTTTTTGGGAGTTGATTTTAATCAACTCTCCTATGCACTTACTCGGGCAAAGCGTAGTAAAACAGTGTTTGGACCCAATACCGCAGACAACACTTAGTTCTTGAAAATAATCGATAAATTCGATGCTATGTATTCTGAAGCATTGTTTTTCAAGAAAACTTATTTATCAATATCATGAAAATAGTAAGATTTTAAATGGTACAAACAGTTTATATATTTTTTAAAGTCGTATGTATTCCTACGCTATAGTTCAATGTAGTCTCGTTCAACCAGACGCTTGGCTGTCTCCGTTAATATCCGACAAAACAGAGCCTCTCTTGCTTGTCGGAGATAAACGGAGACAGCCGAGCGTTTGGTTGAACAAGACAAGAGTTCAATCTTGCCTGGATCCATACAATTTCTCAGAAATATTTCGATTACTGATATACTTCTTGTCATGCAAAATCACAGATCGTTGATTTTGAATAAATGATAATCGATAAAATCAACACCCGTCAGTACTTTGATTTTTATGTAGAATCTCTCTTTTAGACATTTCTCTCTAATAAATGTAATTTTGTATGCCTTCTGGGCCCAAAATTGGAAATAAACTATAATTATTATATGCATGCCAACTGATTAGATACATATGCTATTTATTTGTCAATAAGGATATTACAAAATCATGAAAATTACAGAAATAATACAACGATTGTGATAATCCTTATCGTATCAAATTCAATATATATTACTCCCAATTAAATATTGGTAACACTATATGTGTAGAGAGGAGTAGTTGGCGAGAATACACTAAATGTTAGTTTTTGCTGTCAGTAACAATCATGTATCAATAAGCAATAAAATGTTTAATGACAATTGTAGAAACATATAACATAAATCTATGTATAATCACAAGTGCATACCTACCATAAAAAATGGTAATAATCTCAAGGAGGCTAGGTGGTCAACAGATTAACAACCCGATATACCTTAAAAATTAAAGCAATATGAGCTGTATTTAAAAATTTTATTTTGCTGCAAAAACCTGCTAGTATGAAAAGTCTCCCTGTAACTTAAACTTTTATGATAAATAAGATTTGTAAAAATCATTGATTTTTGTCAGGAAAAAGATTTCACTTATAAGGAATATATAGCCGATCAATTTTTGTACAGGACGACAAAAATTCAATTGTCCTCCAATTAAGACTTCTTAATGACTTTTCCCACAAAAACAGAGCTAACAGAAACTTAGAAACCATTATATTTTTATCATTTTAATGGAAAATAACATTTTCTTTTAAAAAGTTTTCAACATGAAAATTGCAGCTCATATTGCTTTAAAGAAGATGGGTGGATAAGGCGTGTACTATCAATAAATATGATTTTTTTTTAAAACCATTTAAAACAATATACATTTACATGTCATCGATTTTTAACCTATAAATATTTTCAATACTTGGACTATGTTGACTCAAACAGGTGTAAACGTATCAAAACCTGCAAATACTGTCACTTTTAGAACTTTAAGGCATTTTCTTTTATAGAGTGGGTCTGTGCTCCATATCTTTCTCATAGTCTAAATAAGGTCTACTGGAAAACAAACCGATTTCAATCAACAAAAACGTGGAGAGATGACCAACTATACATTAAAAATATCATTTTGTATCCCAATAATTGAACGTTTTAAAAAATAATACAAGTCCGTAAATTCTTGGTCAAAGTCAAACATAATATTTAAACAGCATACTTTATTGCGTCTAAAATGGCTCAGTGGTTAGACTACCTGACATATTCCAATCAAAATATGAACATTATGGTAATTCAATCATAATAACTGAATTAAACGGCAAAGAAAATGTAGTTACATTTCGTCAGAATGCCGCAACCATACCGCATACTTTCTATGAGGAATCAGTTCTGACGAAGAGAATAAAAGGTTTTCTGATTAAAACAGCGGCAACATTGATCAAGAATGATATACGAAACATGCCGGTAAATAAAACATTGTATCCAAGTGTTCAGGATAATCTGTCAAAAGAGGGTCATTTACCAGACAGTTTATCATCATTTCTGATAGTAGTAACTTCTGAGAATGTCTCATCAACCAAAATTAATTCAATTGGTCAAGCTATCATACAAGCCACAAGACCAAGAAGAGTGATAGAACCTCTTCAAATTGGACTTGCAGTGCAACTGCATCATATGTTTGGGTCTAGGTTTCTAACAGATACCCTAAACAGTATGGGGTTTTGTTCATCATACTCTGAAGTCAAGAAATTCGAATCATCTCCTGTCATTTCATCAAAGCAAGAGATATGCCCTTTAGACGAATCACATTGTCTACAATTTGTGGCAGATAATGTAGACCATAACATCAACACCATTGATGGAAATAACACCTTTCATGGTATGTGGATTATATCTTGTTTGTCTCCCGGGTTAGAGAAAAACCCTCTACGCATTCAACGCTTGGATGTTACTACTGATGACTTAATTGCATCTGGCCATATCAGCTTATTTTACTTCAATGCGGAAAAACTTTTCTTGGAAGATCGACACCTTGAGAAATGTTCTATGGCCTTTAAGATCACCTCTGCCTGGTTGGTCTGGGATGATGCAAATGGTTCAGGAAGGCAATAATCAAGGGGTTTCAGATATAACGTTTTTGCCCATGATTGATTTGAACCCTAATGATTTGAATTGCATCTTTTCAACGTTGATGTTTGTTTCCAAAGAAGCTTCACGATATAATCGAACTCCAATCATAACGTTTGATCAACCCTTATACTGGAAAGCAGTTATGATGACAAGTAGTGAGGAATGTAGCAACGTTGTCGTACGTCTGGGAGCTTTCCACGCAGAGATGAGTTTTATTGGCAGCATCGGTAGAACTATGTCAGGCTCTGAAATAAGAGAAATAATAGAACTCATATATGCCCCAAACGGTGTTAGTCATATGTTAAGTGGGAAGGCAGTTTCCCGTGCAGTTCGAGCAATGATGCTTTTAGACACTGCGATGCAATCCACGCTTAACGAACATATATTCGATATGAATCAGTGTGATGAAGTTGAAAGTGACTTCGAGGAGGCAAATCCCATTTTGGACAAGGAAGATGAGTTATACAGTCGCCTGTGTTCAAAAGACATTTCTGTTAAGCAGGCTATTGATGATCCTGTTTTCATTGCATTGGAGAAGCGCATTCGAGACAAAAAAAATGAAATCAAACAATCTCGAACAGCAAAATTATGGCTTTTATTTAGTGAGATGGTTGCCATTTTGAAACGCTTCTTGGTTGCAGAAAGGACAGGGGATTGGCAGCTTTATCTTTCCACATTACAGGAAATGTTGCCATATTATGCAGCTGCAGGTCACACTCTGTATGCTATATCTGTGTATTTGTGTGTATCTCAAATGCAAGACCTCGACAGAGTTTACCCAGAGGTATATAACCATTTCATGAAGGAGAATCATGTTTTACGAAGAACTGATCGGTGTTGGTCAGGTTTGTCTACTGATTTGATTATAGAGCAGGTATTGATAAGGAGCGTGAAATCTACAGGCGGATTAACACGTGGAAGAGGAATGGGGGAAGCTCAAAGGGCGCAATGGCTTTTGTCTATGCCAACATTATCAGAGTATAATCAGGTGATGCAAACATTTACTAAGTTAAACACAGGTTACCAAACAAGTGATCAGCATGTCGATATGTTCAGATCAAGAATGGAAAAAGACAACAAAGATGTCAATGTATTGCGCGACTTCTTGAAAGATAGGGACCCATTTGTCTTACATGACAAGACTTTGCGTAACATTGAAATCGGAATGATTGCAGACAACGACGCAAATGCAGACGCTGAAAAGAGTATAGGTGAAAAAATTATACAGTATATGGCTGGACAATTGGTATCAGAAATTTCATTTAAAAGGAAAAGTTAAACACAGGTTACCAAACAAGTGATCAGCATGTCGATATGTTCAGATCAAGAATGGAAAAAGACAACAAAGATGTCAATGTATTGCGCGACTTCTTGAAAGATAGGGACCCATTTGTCTTACATGACAAGACTTTGCGTAACATTGAAATCGGAATGATTGCAGACAACGACGCAAATGCAGACGCTGAAAAGAGTATAGGCGAAAAAATTATACAGTATATGGCTGGACAATTGGTATCAGAAATTTCATTTAAAAGGAAAGATCAAGTGGTTCCTCTTGATATAAAAGGAACATCGAACAGTAATGTCACACAATTCTCGCAAATTGATCCTCAGCTCATGTTTCAGAGGTTGACAGCTGTTGGATCAGAAACACTGAACACAACAGATGAGTTGTTTCAATATGAACTTTCAAGCTTTCCGTCATCAATGTTTGAAGCAAATGGTCTTTTAAAGCAGGCAGCAAAAGCCACGCTTGGTGAAGCTATATGGAGTACAGGTGACTGACATGCTGAAGAACTCCCAACAACAAAACTATTAAATGTTATCGATGGAGGATCTCTACTGCATCGAATACCATGGTCCAAAGGCAAGACATTTTCCCAGATTTGCTCAAAATATATGTTGATCATGTCAAAAGGCGCTTTCAAAATCCCATCGTTGTAATGGATGGCTACATCAGTACGTCAACTAAAGAGATGACTCACATGAGGCGCAGTAAAGGAAGTCAAACAAACACAATCACTTTAGCTGAGAATATGCCACTGAGAATAAAGAAGGAAACTTTTCTTCTGAATGTATCAAACAAGCAACGCTTTGCTGAACTTCTTGTACGAAAACTGCAAGAGAGCAATGTCTAAGCTAAACAAAGTGAGGGTGATGCAGATTTGCTGATATGTCAGACAGCTGTTAATAAGGCAGACTATCACACAGTGTTTGTGTATGGAGAAGACACTGATTTGCTAGTTCTGCTGTGCCATTATGCAAAAGAAGGCAGACACATCTTTTTCACAACTGACAAACAAACGTCAATGAAAAACCACAAAGTTTGGGATATATCAAAAGTAAAGTTATTTCTTGGAAGTTATAGTTGTCGTCAACTCCTGTTTATTCATGCTTGGACAGGGTGTGACACAACTAGTCGTTTGCATGGCATTGGAAAACCTGCTGCCTTGAAAAAGATAATGACATTTATACTAACATTTATCTAAAATCACAAGGAGCTGTATTTTTGCAAGAAATTTCTAGCAAAGAAGATATAATAAAGGCGGGAGAAGAAGCATTAGTAAACTTGTATGGTGGGGTATCGCTAGAGGGTTTAGACATTCTCAGATAGAGAAAGTTCACGACAAAAACAATGTCATCTAAAAGGAATGCTGTGGTCCAAGTGCAGACACTTCCACCAACATTTGATGCTGCCATATTTCATTCAATGCGAGTTTACTTACAGTGTCAGAACTGGAAAGGCAAAGCAGTGGCAGATCTTGATCGTACAGAATGGGGTTGGACTATTAAAACTGGCAAACTTCTACCTATTGAAATGTCCAAACCACCTGCACCCGACGGCCGACGTCCTATTGAAAATCATCCACTGCAGTTGTAAAACCAACTGCGACAATAAGAAATGAAGCTGTCGAAAAAATGACATAGCGTGTTCAGGTGGATGTGGAGAATGTAGAGGAATCAACTGTTCCAATTCAAGAAATACTCCAGAATCTGATGACGAGAGTGGAAACGAAATTTAAAATTAGAAAACTGTTATATTCCTTTACGATAAAAGGATGTTAATTCCATTTCCATTTTATTTTTCATGGTTGTCATGTAAACAATGTGCATCAATTGTACATATCAAATCTTGTTATCAGGTTATAAAATAAGCTGATAACATATTGATTTGATTTGGTTATTAATTATTTGTTTATTACCATGATTCAAAAAAGTATAAAAAAATTAAAAATTAAAAACTTTTAAAAAAAAATTGCCATAAATTTGACCAATGTTTCATGTTGTTATTCTTTCAATTGTTCAAATACTATTCTGTAATTTGGAGTGAAGATAAGTCGTTACAAATTGATTTGATATTGTGTTTACTTTTTCCCACATTTCCACAATTTTTAATAACAATACATAAAAAAGCAGTATTTGACCCAAAAGAATCTTAAATATTTCTCGTGAAATTGTTTCACATGTATAATTCGGACAAAATAAAACTTAAAAATGGAGTTAAGAATAAGCTGATGGTATAAAAAGTTTCCAGATTTCCGGGATTTTTCAATAAAAATGCTATTTTTTCCTCAAAATACCATCAATATTTGTTGTAAACACGTTTTAATCAGTTGTACATATGAACTTATTTCATTTCAAACAGCATTAATTGATACTCATTGATTTAATTTGGTTATTAATTTTTTTTCAGATTTCCGCGATTTTTCAATGAAAACTCATGTTTATACCCCCCCCCCCCAAAAAAAAAACCAAAAAACTTTGTACAGTAAAACATCACATAACAAATAGGTATGTTGCACTCTGCCACATATTGAAATTATCAGGAAAATGACAATAGATGATTATATAACTATAATTAATAATTTCATAAAATTAATCATAAAATTATGAATATTTCATGCTTTATGCCATTATATTATTTTACAACTAAAATAATCCATAACTCCCATTACTGATGCAATCAGTGATGTGATTGATTAAATAATTTATGCAAAACATAATCCTTGTGGTCTGAAAGCGCCATGCTTAATAAAGAAAAAAAAATACACAACGATTTTTCTTTTTTTATATACATGTTCATGAAAAAGGAAGGTGGAGGGGTGGAGGTGGTTTACAGATCGCTTTGAAAATTTTCAATGCTTAGCTATCGGCGTCCTGAAAGAAAGTGAGAACCCACACTATTAAAATGACGCTCCCAAGATTTTACCGCGAATTAAATTCATTGGTTACATCCAGCGACGTTGATTTTGTGTCCATATATGATGATGCTGTATAACTTTGACAATACCGCAGGAAAGATAACTCTCACGAACTTAACAGAACTCATCAATATGCATAAAATATTTTAAGAAATCTAAAAAATCATAGTTGTATATACAAACACCTTTGTTTTCAGTGGTAATTAGCTTTGTAGCAATTTTTTTTTAGGTTTTGCTGAAATTTTGACAGATTGACTAGACTGTGGAAACATAAAATTAAGAGCATCCCGTGAATGTAATGCGCATTCGCAAGATTGTAAAATCCGAAAAATTCAGATGATTTCCGGAATTTTTTGAGGAATTTTTGTTGACTATTAATTAACGAAGCTTGATTGAGAAAAAATAAAAACAAATTGGTAATCTTCAAGAATCAATGATGTTTAAAATATTTAAAACAAAAGACAGTACTCTTCCGAATTATCAGTATTAAAACTAAAAAATTCGAGATCTTTTAATTTAACATAGAAGTAAAGATTTTAGTATAAAAGAAAATTTCTATGAATTTTAAACGTAAAATTTAAATGTTTTTTTATATCTTTATACAGGGCTTTTTTTCTTAAGGAGATTTGTAAAGTCTAAAAGAAGCCACGACCTTTCAGCCTCATAGTGATACGTGTAACCATTGACAAACAGATGACATGTACTAGAATAATTTTCTGTAAATTGTTAATATCCTAATTCACAATATTTAGTGCATAACAGATAGATTCACTCGCTTATAAAAAAACCCCTCTTAAACAGGTTTTTCCTTTTTGAAGAACTATTTATTGTGAAGCTCTGTCCTTTTATGTGTACAGGACAACAAGTGTACACAATGTATATCTTTTACAGCAATACTATGATTTTTTTTTGTTAAATCTAACTAGGATGAAAATACATTACACAAAAAAACTCATTCTAAAATTCTAAAAGAAAAACAACCACACAATCAAAATAAGTTTTGCCATTAAAAAAAACAGCATATTAATTATATTTAATATAACCAAGCTTAATACTAGCTAAATGAGAGGTGCACGTTTTTACAATTAAAAAACATTTATTGACGTTTAGTTGTTTTTTTTTCTGTACACAACTTACTCAACTGTACTCAAGTATCAGAGTGACTTGGTCTCGATTTGGTCACATATTTTTTAAAAATGTTATTGGGTATATTGCATTAGAACTGCATTATACTGATCAACCAACATTTAAGTTTCAGTCTAAGAGGCAGGGGACAGAGCTACATGTTATGTAGACAAGGATTGTGCCATATTTTGTGTCAGTCTAAATTAACACAGAGCGCACATTTCTTTGGTAATATGTAAACAAAGCTCGTCTCATGGCGTTGTTTTCGTTGGTTCAATATAAGAGTACGGGTAAAATACTTTCAAGCCTATTGCTAATTTGTATTTACCATTAATTAACGTTAACAGATCCTTTTGTCACATTTATTTTAGATCATAACCTGGAATTCTTTTTGCAAACATTTATAATATAAACAAAAACATGATCTGAGTTTTGTTTATATAACAAAGAATTGTGAGCTGTATCTTGCTTATATCTTGTCGGCTAACACTCAATTTTTGATGAACTATTAGATATGCTTTACTTAAGCATTGCAAACATTTAAAACGAAAAACAAAACTTTGACCAAAAAGCACGATCATGCCCCTTTTAAGATTTGAAAGTGAATATACTGTAAAATTGGAATTTCTGCGGTGACCAATTTTCTCGTTTTAACGTTTCAGTTAAAAGTTAATTTCAAACACAAAAAGTTTATTTCAAATACAAAAAGTTTGTGTTTGACATTATAAGGAACTCAAAAAAACAACAAAAAAACAACAAAAAAAAAAAAACAAACAAAAAAACAAAAACGAGCAAACAAACAAGTAAACAAAAACCAAATCCGCAAAAATGTAGCATTTAAGTAATGTTCTTTTGGGATCTTAACACAAAAATGTTTATCTGCTAAAATACAATGATGCATTCAATACATTATTTTTTAAATGATGTCTTGCTTCAGTCTTTTCCGCCATGGAAGTCTCAGACAATTGAATTGAGATGCGTGTTTTGTATCAGATGCTAAAATTCTGGATTAAATAAACTTAGAATTTGCAGTACAGTTTTTTTTTTAAAAATAGATTAAGGAAAAATCATCATTGTTGTCGGGAAGGGGGGTTGAATTGGGTTAGCATCATGTTTGAGTGGTGTTGCGTTACTGTCCAAATCGTGGATGCTTTTGCACTCTTAATAAGATAATTGCAATTAACGCAGTAGTAAATACAGAAAAAATACATAGTAAGAGACATACATGTATATCTTAATAGGGTTACATTTTTGTTGTTCGAAAGACGACAGACTCCTTCTTTTAGGCAAACAAGGAAATGTTCATGTACCTATTTTAAAGTAAATAGTGGACACTTCAGTTCCCTTTTTTGATTTTTATCATTTTCATTTGGGTGTATTTTTTCAGCTCTAAGAACATTTCGATTCTTCGTTCGTAGCCTTTCTCTTTGTTTTTCTTTTCTGACTTGATCATGTGATCGATCGTATCATCAAACGAATCTCCAAACTGGCGTTTCTTGATACCGTGCAGCTCGTTTGTACAATCGTTGATTTTTTTGACTTTTTCATGAAGCCGCTCAAGAAGAGTCTCAATGTCTTTGTTTAAATAATCAAGATACTCTTCAAAGTCCAATGGCTTACCGTGGTCTTGTTCGTAACTTTCCTTCATATCCTTAAAGGACTTTGTTACTTCAACGCTAATGTAACGATAAATAAATGTCATGTTTTTATGATGATGCCATACGCAACACCCCTCGCACTCCTTGCAGTACCCTTTGCTATCCATAGCTTGGCAATTCTTTTTTCCGGCATCGTCAGGAAGATTACACTCCTTATGGCAAGTTGAATAGCAAATAGTGCAGGTGGTAACGTGCTTTCCTGGATGAAGTGGTTCCTTTGTTTGTTTTACTTCTTCGATAGTGAATGGAAAATCTCCAGTCGACTTGATATCATTTTCGTGAGCAACGAATGTGTCATAGTGAGTCTTCATTTCTCCAAGTTTTCCGAGATATTTGGTCACTTCGGGTTGTAAATCCACAATCTGCAAAATCAGTTCGTCGTTTTTTTCACCTGGACCCGGCTGATCGTTCTTTATTTTATCCAACAACCATTTCCGGTCTGATATTTTTACACGTTTGAAAAACTTGTCAAGACCTTGAAAA
The DNA here is from genome assembly GCF_025612915.1 of Magallana angulata. NCBI lineage: Eukaryota > Metazoa > Mollusca > Bivalvia > Ostreida > Ostreidae > Magallana > Magallana angulata. The sequence continues at coordinate 41,444,771 of NC_069118.1, read as the reverse complement.
TTGGTTACCCAGAAAAACTTGGATGCATGGTCAATCCTATTGAATAAGCATGACCAGTTTACCATATATGATTCATCCGACGTAATGTTATTTATATCAAGGACTTCTTTTACGTGAGTTGGCCCTAAATCAGCAAATGTACAAAAACAACAGCCTAAGTCTGTATCCATATCGGTTTGAAAAATATGCTTGATGAACTGGATATATTCAATTTGATCATCAGACAAACTAAAAGTATTATTTTGCGCGACATAGCAGATACAGTTAGTTGTTGATTGATAAGAAGTGATTTGATCATGTATTCTTAGAAAGTATTCCTTTTTTGACCCATAGAATCTTGAAATATCAATGACTGTAAAAGGATAATCCAACCGTCCTCCTTCGTACTCATGGAACTCATATACTGTAACCCAGTCTCGATACCGGTCACTCTGTAAAAATAATCCCATTTTGAAGCATTATTCTGTATATCATATCATATAAAAATCATTAACCAAATATATAATTTTCATCATGTTGATGAGAGATTTTTTTCTTCATATTGATGATTCTTTATCGATGATTATGAATTACAGTATATCAGGTATGTTTCCAGTCAAGCATATTTGGGAAATATCTATAAAATCGGGAGTTGGGTTGGGTAGAGATTCTTGCTTTTATATTTTGGACGTTTATATTATCAATTTTTTTTTACACATATTGCATAAATATTTCACTTTCAAATTATATGTATAGATAAAATTCACACAAAATCATGCATTTAACCATTTAATAAGATTTGTGTCATCAAGGTGTATAATGGTCAAATAATCAATTTGTTTTTAATTTGGTAATCTCCTGGGTAAATGCATCGTCACAACTAAATTGCATTATTGCCTTTGTGTTGGAAAATTTATCTTACCTTGACCATTAACTCCGGAGAAAAACACAACCGAAAGTCATCAGCTGATGACACGCCAAATATAAAATTCATCATTCCTTGCAAAAGAGTGGTCTTCCCTGAATGGGGCATGCTGAATAACAATATACTTTTACCATTTTGGATGCAACCATTTACCAGCGCTTCCCCTATAAAATAAACCATAATTCATTTAATATGTGTATGATATTGTCATTCAAAAGGTTTTGGAGAATGTTTTTACACTACACTATTACAAATTTATTAGGTTAGTTATTTTTAAAACATTAGAAAAACATAGCGTCGTTTCTTATGCATTATTGTTAAGTAAAGTTATTATATAAAAAAGAACCTTATGTTCTTAGATTGTTTCAAGTAGCTGAATCAGTTAGGTTCAGTCATGTTCACTCATTTAATTTTCAGAAGTATGTACTTTTATTATAGATCAAAATTGTTCGCTCATGCCTCAAAGATTTTATTTTGTGATGGGATACGCATTTGACAAGTCTATGGTTGCTCACAGCATTTCAAATGCAGTTATATACATAACCAGTCGCCGATTTTGGTTTTTATGCGATGTGGAAATAGTATTCTCAACATAAGTGTACTTTCTGTAAATTGGTCTATTTACTTTACTCTTTTGCGTTAAATTAATTGAAATGGTATTTTTTGCCTTTTATTCTTTGATTTTGGTAGTTATTACGACCGTTTTCAATACGAGCAGCTTTATCACAAACATTTAATTAATATATGTATTTTAAACAATCAAAAAAGAACAGCTCTTCAGATTCTGAAGTATATCATTACATTTAAATCAAAGTTATAAAAGCGAAAATGTTCAAACGAATAACTATGATATGGTTAAAGATTAGCAAATTAAAGATGTTAGAACCCTTATGTTGTTGGTTTTATATTTTCATGTGTACATTAGAATGGAATATTTTACTTATAGCATTCAATAAATGAACATTTAGTCAAATGTCACAGAAATGCGAGCTAGCTTTCTTAGAATGATTTTTATTTCTAAAACCATAATAAATTAAAAACACACCTATTATTATCTTACGAATCTTTTTGTCATCATCTTCGTCTATTTCATATTGGACAGCATACATGGGTAAAGCATTCGGTACTTCTGTGTGAACATGAAGCAAAGTGGATTCCTGTTTTTTTTTGAAGGCTAAATTCTTCGTAGTTATGACACCACTTTCATCTCCAATAGGCCCAGTTTCTGTACCCGCACATGCGCGGACCCTGACAATATATCTGGTATTGAGGGTAAGATCGGTTATTCTAATGGAGCGCTCTCCACCAGGGGTCGTAAAAGACTCCCAATCTTCGGGATCTGTCGCCTTTCGTACATAAACCATATAACTACTGGGAAACGCAAACGTTGGTTTGTTCCAGCTAACTTCAAAGGAGTTGTGAGTGACATTAAATGGTTTTGGTTTTCCCTTCATCTGCAATATTTGATGATTTGATTATAAGTTAAATACATGGACGGACAATCAATTGGTTAGTATATTTGTCGTTTCAGAATAGAAAAAATACGGATAGAAAAAAATAGAGAAAAAAAAAATATAATGCCGCCTTACCCGAAGTTTGGATAAGTTTTTGTCCCAATACAGAAGACAACAAGCAAATATCATTGCTATGAATACAATCCATGCGGGGATATAGAACGTAAAACTCGAATTGAATATTAGTTCCAACGTAGTCTGCATCATTTTCCCTTGAAAACTATTGTTTTCAAACTAAACTAGAAAAGATAAGAAAAATCCCCATTAAAACAATCATTCGTTTCAGGTAGCTTAGTTTTGTTATATATTGAAAAAACAAACAGTATCTCCACCACCACCCCTCATAATCCCCACCCAAAATAACCCCCCCCCCCAATAAAAAAAACAAACAAAAAACAAAAAACAAAAAAACAACAAAAAACAAACAAAAAACAAACAAAACAAAACAAACAAACAAACAAACAAACAAACAAACAAACAAACAAAAACAAACACCTTAGCAACTAAAGACATGATAAAATCAGTTAAATAAAGTAACAATACAAAAAATCTGGAAAATATCGTGTAAGATATATAGATTCTGTATATTTAAAAATCCATTTTCCCCTATAGGATATTCTTCTGTTTATAATCCTTAGATATTCTTATGTTTTTAATATAGTCCCTTTCCTAACAAGATGATTTTATAGTCATTTCATATGTTAAGCATTGCAGTTCTCAACAAGATCCTAAACAATTGTTTATATATATAGGATATAAACCTACATGAAACTCTGAACCCCTTGTGAGGCCCAATAATTACACGGGACCAAAGTCTAAACAATTCTAAAAATCAGCAATTTGTCAAAATGCTTGCATATATGAAAAACCATACATTTTAACTTTTCAATTTTTTTAAATTAAAATGTTTTCCTTTGTAAAATTGGACCCCAACCCTACTTCTCAAGATTTTGATTTGAACGAATTTGACTATACACTACTTAAAGTTGCTTTCAGCTTTTCTAGGGAAATAGTTGTTTTAAAAGATTTTTCTCTGTACATTCCTATTTAAAAATTCACCCACCAAATTGTTGTCCCACCCTGGCTCCAGGTATCATATTTTAACCACTTGGAAGTTTCGTTTTTTTAAATGAAGTTTTTAAAAAGATTTCCTTTATATTTTTCTACTTAAAATCCGACCCCCATTGCGGCCCAACTCTACCCCTGGTGTACTACTTTTAATATACACTAGCTGAGGGTTCCTACACACAAGTTTCAGCTTTCCTGATTGGTTTCCGAGAAGAAGATTTTTAAAGATTTACTCTATATATTTCTATTTAAAAATTTGCCCTTTCCCCAATGTGGCATCGCCCTACCCCCAGGGGTCATGATTTTCACAACTTTGTATTTACACTAACTGAATGTGCCTCCACATAGGTTCTAGCCTTCCTGGTTTATTTGTTTCTGAGATGAAGATTTTTTAAAGTTTTACTCTTTATTTTCCTACGTAAAAATTCACCCCCCCCCCCATTTTGGCCCCACATTACCCCCAGGGGTCATGATTTTCACAACTATGAATCTACACTAGCTGAGGATGCTTCCACATAAGTTCCAGTTTTCCTGGCTGATTAGTTTTTGAGATGAAGACTTCTAAAAATGTACACTATATGTTCCTATGTAAAAATTTGACCCGCCATTGTTGCTCCACCCTACCCTTAGGGGTCATGATTTTCACGACTTTGAATAAACATTAGCTTAGGATGCTTCCACATAAGTTTCATTTTCCCTCGACTAATGATTTTTGAGAAGAAGATTTTTAAAGATTTACTCTATATATTCCTAAGTTCGGCCACTTATTGTGGCCCCGCCCTACCCCTAGGGGATGTCATTATTTGTACAAAATAAAATCTTGCTAAGCATGCTTCCACACACGATTTCGCTTTCTTGGCTGATTATTTTTGAGAACCTTTAAATATTGACTCAATATATTCCTATGTAAAAATTCAACCGCCATTGTGGCTCCACCTTACCCCAAGGGTCATGATTTTCACAACTTTGAATCTACATTAGTTGAGAATGATTCCACAATGTTTCAGCTTTCCTGGCCAAATGGCTCTTGAAAAGAAAATTTTTAAAATTCTCTCAAAAATTGTTAATAATTCCTTATCATATCCTTTTGAAAAAGGGCGTGGTCCCTAATTTGGATTTTGGTTGAAATTGGCCAAATTTTTCTTGAAAAGATGTTGAAAATGTGAAAAGTCTACAGACAGACGGACAGACGGACGACAGACTAAATGTAATCAGAATAGCTCACTTGAGCTTTCAGCTCAGGTGAGCTAAAAAATAAAATAAAAGAACAAACAAAACAAAACAAACAAACAATAAACCATGTTTATCCTATAAATTTTGTATAGCATTGGGGAAATTTAACCTTTATAGTTTTCTTTGACCACTTTATTTTAGTAAATATTAAGTTAACTGGAACAAAATACCTTGGGAAATAGAAATATATAAATAGTTTAGTAACTTAATTTTTTACTTATCATTTTTAAGATAAATTTAACAATGTTCAAAACATTATAAAACCCAAAAGGTTTTCCAAATGATTAATCTTAAAGTTTATATTGAGGAACTATTGGTAGGATATATTACAACCTAGCTGAACGGCTTAATTATGTAATTTGAACGATTGGATAAACAAAGTCCAAGAGATAAGTTAAAAAAAGATTCTTTTTGTAGCATATTTGTCAAGTCTAAACATTGACATTATAACAAAAGAATAACCAAGCGTTAAGTATAGGGCTACGTGCAAAACAATTACAGATTATATTTTGAACAAATTGTGAAAACATCAATCGCAATTTTCGTGAAAAGAATAAAAGCTCTAACACATTGCATGTGTTTGAGTAAACAAGTTCTCGGGCCATAATTAATGGTGCAGTGATGAAATCGTTGAAGACAGATTTAGGTTAAAGAATACAGCTGTGTAAGTTGAAACATGATCGTTACAAATCCTCAAAACTTCAGGCTGCTTATGTTTACTAAATAACATACTTTACGACGACAAGGGCTCTCTTCTTTGTCCCATTTAAAATTGATGTACATCAAAACTGTATTTTAAAAACCAGACCAGCAAGCATTTGTCCAGACATGCTCCTCTAATTTTCTTTCGGTGCGTATCTATATTTTTATTTTATTGCATCTTAATGCACAATACCTAAATTTCAAGATTACTATGATCAATCAATTTTTATCACTCTCCCTCCTCTCTCATGGGTAATTATAAAGATAAACAAAGCCATTTTGCAAAAATGAGTTTTTATGTTACTTATTAAAAGATGAAGCAAACAAAAAAGGTAGTCAAAAAACCAATTTATGATGTACGTGAAATAATAAAAGAATATGAATGAATGAAATATTGCCATTTGATTCACATGATATACAGCACTTCCAGTGTTTTTTTTTTTTTTTTTTTTATTAAAGATGAATATTTAAACTCAGTACCTTATAGCAAACATTTTTGGATATTGTTGTAATTGTAGATACTTAAAAAATTAGTTTATTTTTTTGCTAAAGTCGATGGAATCACAATGTCTTTGAAAAAAAATACATGTATGTCTTTGAAAACTGATTAATCATTTAGTTAAATTAAATAAAAATGTAATAATTACAATTTATTTTAATAACTTTTTAAACGATTTCATGATAGTTTCCTAGATATCTTATTGCAAATTTTTCTCACTGTTATATATGATAAAGTTAACATAATTTATTGATCCGTTTACCGTTAGTTCGACGAAAAAGTAGCATCTGATTTTTTGAAAAAAAATCTTAATTCAAAATACAAACAAGCACAAAAGTTCGGTAAGCAAACGACGCAATTGATACAGGTATGTACATGCAATTTAGGATTCCCGCGTCAATATGTTATTTACACTGTCATTGCATAGTATGAGATTTATCTGCTGTATCGTGGGAGTGGGGATTGCGTGTGCTCTCTACCTGCAAGCATGTTTTGAAAATTGAATAACCTGCAGATTTTTAAAGCAAGGAAGGTTAATGCAAAAAATGTGGACCGTTGAACGTTTTTCGAAAAACGATACCCGAACAAGGCAACTATACTGCGTATTCACCTGAACTGATCGATGATTGAAGCAATAGTGGTCGCATCGATATGTTAAAGTTGAATTCTTACGAGGTATAAAAAGGGCTAAGTAAAAAAACATTATGTAATAAAACAAGGATAACTATATAAAATACGCTTATCAAATAAAATCATAGTGTACATATACCTTTCTGTGAAAAATGTACATGCCGTTAATAGCCTAATCTGAATTTTATGCAACGACATATTATATATTTATAACTATATTTACTCCAAACGATTAATCGAAATCAAAACCAGTTAGAGGGAAAGTTCCTCAGTCTATACACATTAGAAAGTAACACGTATATAACGTAATATGTAAAATGTTTGGATTGGCAAAGCAAATTCATCTGTAGATAGATAGATAGATAGATAGATAGATAGATAGATAGATAGATAGATAGATAGATAGATCAGGACTTCTGCATTCTGAAAAAAAAAACACCTTAACTATACTTTTTTTTACGTTTCTTGTTGTAATAAAGGAAGTTCATTGATGACTATTCAACATATTGATCTTAAATCTGTATATTTTTTTTTTAGAAAAAAAGCCTGTTATACAATCATGTAGACGGTGTTAACAGTTCAAAATGAATTAAACATACTTTAAGATCATTTACCTACGTTTATATAACTAACATGTAGCTTGGTTCTGAGGGACTAACTGAAAAAGTGAATACCTCCATACATATACAAGTTAAAGTTTAAGAAGGAATGATCATAATTGTCAAAGAAAAGCAAATTTCAGTCAAAAATATCTAAAGATTATAATATATGCTAATGTTTCGCTAGTATGTTTTGCTAACCTTATAGGATAAATGCATTACCTTAAAATGATTTCCAGGCCAAGAAAACCGACGCAGTTGTGTATTTTTCAGCTGTGAACGTCTCTTTTGAAGGTTATACAATGTTAAAAGTTGAAATGGATCAAAGTACTGAAAATATTAACAGGAGATGATAAATTAAATTGCATGCTGAATAGATTATGGTTATATGAATAAAAGACAGTAAACAAGGACATAAGTACTGACAATTTTAGATTTTTAATTTTAGAAGTTGAATGTTCACGTTTTTAGAATATATATGTTAAATAGGTATTGTTAAGTATGACGTTTTTCGTTAAAGAACAAATAACAAATGTTTAACAGAATTGAAAACATTACTGTTTTGAAATAAAACATGACTGGATGTATCCTAGAAATAAGGAACATTGTACCGATTGTGACATCGCAATGTAAAATACAAAGACTTAGTGGATTCCATTATTTCCGTATTTTGAATGCTCTTAAGGATCCTCTACTAACCTTGGCTTCTACATTTATGAAATTTTGCTGCCTATCTATGTGACGCAAAGGGTTTAACTTTGATCCCGCAGGTTCTAAATTCGAATCTTGCTGAAACTTTTTTTTTAAATAGCGGCAAAATTTTAAAACGTTAATTTTTTTCAACAAAATTGTTTTTTTCTGTCATTTTTTAAGTTGAAGTCATTGCTAAAAATCCGTATCTTTTAGTAATTTATAAATAATGAGCTTTATTATAAAAGTACGTCATCTCATGGCGATTTCATCCATTATGAAAATATTTACGTCGTCAAATATTGATGCATTTGCTATAGCATTGAACAATCAAACATTATACAGTTCCGAATTCGAAAAGAGCAGGTACTTTTTTGAATAGTGATACATTCTGAAAGCTGATTTTTACCAGTATTGTTCCTTCTGCTGTCATTGTCAAATCAAACAATGCAAGAATTCCATCTTTCTAAGAAATATAAACGTTTCATATTTCTAAGAAAGGCTTGTGAGACAATACCGAAAAATGTGGAGGATCTTTAATCCCGTGGAAAAATTGTTTGGATCAAAACATGTTCTTTTATTAAAGCAATGTTTCAACATTACGTCACCATTATGTTTAGATCTCGTATATTTGTGATGTTGTATTGAGTTTTCTTACACACATAAACATTGCCAGTTAAGATATCCGAAAACGGAACTCGACGGTAAGAAACCTTACTATGGCCGTTGCAAATTCGCAGAGACGCCTCATTATAAAGCCACCTGTGTTTTTATCATTATTTGTTCATTATCAATTTTGTGGATTTCATTTAAGCTAAGAGCTACGTGTCAAAGGCATTGTGCGTCATATTTCTCTTTCATCGCCGCAATCCATGGAGGTCTCACATGTTTGAACGAACATGTGCATCATGTTACTCTGTGGGGATAAAATTATCAAATTTTACGCATGATATACAGCACTTCCAGTGCTTTTGATTAAATACGAACATTTAAACTCAATACATTATAGCAAACATTTTTATTTATTGTTGTAATTGTAGATACTTGAAAAATTAGTTTAATTTTTCGCTTAGTCGATGGAATCACAATATCTTTGAAATAAAATACATGTATGTCATTGATAACTTATTAATGTCATTTAGTTAAATAAAATGTAATAATTACAATTTATTTTAATCATTTTTAAACGATTTCATGATATCGATAGTTTCCTAGATATCTTATTGCGAATTTTTCTCACTGTTATATATGATAAAGTTAACATAATTTATTGATCCGTTTACCGTTAGTTCGACAAAGAAGTAGATTGTTTTGAAAAATTTCACAATTCAAAATGCATATAAGTATAAAAGTTCGGTAAGCAAACGACGCAATTGATACAGGTAGGTACATGCAATTTAGGATTCCCGCGTCAATATGGTATCTACACTGTCATTGCATAATATGAGATTTTACGCAATCTTTTCCAGGCCAGGAGAATTCTAACATCAAATGTACATGTAAATGCACTATTACAAACAGAAATGCAGAACAAAACAAGAAATAAACCTCAAACCACGAAAAAAAATTACTACATGAGTTTAAGTGTGCAGTCGGATGTAACAAGCTTTTATAAGTAAACACGTGTTTATAAACCTGTGTGGTGGTGCCTATTTACGAGTGGTGTTTTCAGGATTAAACGTTGTTGAGTAGATTCAAGGAAATCAATCTTAGATTTTTTATTGAACATTTTAAACAATTAACTAATGTAAGCAATTAACAATCTTTCGAGAAGCGTTTATATTTACAAACATACATATGGAAATCACTTCAACAATTTCAATCAACTTACATGTACATTTGTTTGATGCAGAAAAAAGATAATTTAGCGAATAAACATGGACAATAGTCCTTATTTTATTATTATTATACTTCAAAGATCAAGCTCTGTATGTCCATAACATTTACGTTTGCTAACATTTGAAAAATATACCCCGGAAAGTACGAAGTAGTATTAGTTTTTAACGACACAAAAGACATAATGAATTGATCTACTCAGGCAATCTGATAAATGGAAATATGTTTTTATAAAGTTAGTTTGATTACATTCAGTTTCCATTTCAAATGTACAGTTGATTGATTTATTTGCAGTATTGTATTTTCTTCACTCTACTTGAGTCATTTTCAGCCACGAAAAGATTGTCTCTGGCGTCAACAGATAAACCCCAAGGAGAGAGTAAACTGCAGTTTTCAATCAAGCGGAGGAGCTGTCCTTTCTGGTGTATGATGTGGATACAGTTGTTGGTACTGTCTGCTGTTAGGATTCGGCTCTGGCTGTCTGTAGTGATGCCAGTTGGTGTAAATGGTTTCGCATTTGGACTAAATGTGTAATTAAAGAGGAATTTCCCTTTCTGATTGACTGCTACTACTGCATTGGCATCGCGGTCAGATACACAAATATCTAAATTTCTGTTCTCAGTTATGTATTTGATGCAACCAGATGAATAGAGAGGTTTCCCATTATCATTGTACTGGATGCTTTGTTTTTCATTGAGGTCAAAGTAACGCACAACTTTAGTTTGGTTAAAATCGTCACAGCACATAACAACCAGAAGGTCGCCAGATAAGGTACTCGTGACATTGCGAGGTTTCCAACCCAAAAGTGAAATAACTGACTGTATTTCTGTATTTCTCACTATATTTACAGTTCTTTCTCTGTAGTCAGCATAAACAAGTTCCCCGCTCATTGTCACTGCAATGTCGCATGGATTTTCCTTTGATTTGGTTTCAATTAATTTCAGTTCTTTCCCTTGGTGGCTATAGAGTCTCATGATGCTGTCCCCACCAAGCGCCCAAATCTCTAAATCATTCAGACAGGCCAAACTGGTTAGATTTGTACTCTTAGTATCAAAAGATGATATGATCAGCGGTATATCCAATAGTGACCGGTCTGTAGTAGAAGAGTCTGCTCCCATGGCCGCCATTGTGTAGTATTCTTCTTCTGTTCTAAAGGATAATTGTGACAGAGAACCAAACTGTTCCATAAGCTGATCTCTTTTGATTTCCCGAGGTTTAAATTTTGGTAAGGAAACATTGAGTTTTGGAGGCAATCTTCTGAATTCAGCATTCCTAGATTTGTACTCAAAGACGCGGCAAACATCTGCAGACTTAAGTAACGCCTTTATTAAATCTATAGTCTTTGTGATTTCAGAAATGGTGCTTTTGATTTCAGATTCCTTTTTATTTAGGACTACTAAATGTTTGTGTTCCATTTCATCAAGGTCAGATTTCAGGTTTTTGATTAGGTTGTCTATTTCGTTGTGCCATAGTTTTCCTCTTTCAGTAAAAAACGTTTTCAATTTCTTGGAGTTTTTAGTTAGCTCGGCCTTTTGAAATGGAATGCTTGATGCAATAGAATTGTATTTGGGAAAAATGTATTTCTCCAATTCTTGCAAATCTCTTTGTAAAACTTTTTTGCTTTCCAGGGAGTTTAATAGGACTTCTGGTTTATGCACTAACTGTTCTTCAGAAATGAACAGTCTACAAAAATCAGATTTTTCACTGCGGTGATCACATTGTGTTGTCGGATGATTCAGAGTAGTGCAGTGCTGTTTAAATGACACCACATTATGAACCTTTGACGGGTCAGATACATGCTTCAATATACAATCTTTACAAAGATTCATGTGACAAATTTCACAGTATAAGGGGGTCTCAGGGGTTTGACATAGGGCGCAGCATACAACATCTTGGGCACTTGACCATGGATCCATAATCAGGAAACTTTTCAACTTGCTAAATTTGTTCTGCAAGAAATATTATACAATTCATTAATTTTAGCTAAATGGAAGCATAAAATAAAATGACCCCTGTCATTTAAACTCTCTGACTCAAACGGTATAACTAAATCAACCTAGAGTATATTTTGAAAAAGCTTACATGTTTTTTGTTTAAAGGAGATACCTCTCTGCAAGAATGTTAATTATGCCAAAAGTATTAATCTGAATAATTAAAAATGTGCTTTTTGTCTAAATTTCAAAGACGGACTGGATTAGTTGATGTTATCATTTTAACAAAAAGACACCGTTATACCAATATACTGGTTCAGGAATAATTCACAAAAGGGAAAAAAGTGTAAAATACTTTACAAAAATTTAGTAAATTTATCCGTTCGGACCATTTTACTTTCAAGAATCGGTATATAAAATACCTCGGTTTTACATATAAGTGTTATGTATGTCTAAAGAGATAATTGTTGCATAGGGAGAGGAATTGTGTTTTCTGTAAGAGGCATATTTTATGGTGATTTGTCAAAAGATGGAAACCATTGAAAATCGATAAACTTTTAAGCATATGATAAAACTTACTTGTTATGTTTCCAAATATAATTTGCAGAACTTTCCAACATGGTGCTTTCCAGACATGGATTACTTTTGTCCGTTAGCGTTACTACCCTTTTGAGATCACATCATACCTTTAAATGTCAGATACAAGCTTTAAATACAGAAGTAGTTGTAACAATCAATATTTAAATCATCAAGTATGTAGGTCAGTTATTTTTGTTCTAAGTTTAAACAGCAATAACCTTTTTACCAGAAGATGTTAGATGTAAAGACTTAATAAAAGAAAGAGTGTTTGTTTGAAGATGCTTTGCAACCCACTAACGCAAATGATTGAAAAGATTAAAAATGATTGGAACACTAGAAGCCATCAATGCATGCTGTGTGCAATATTAATGGTAACAATAGTGAATACTGTGGAATCTTTACAATTCGTGATTGCTCAATTTTCCTAATATTCGTGGGTAACCCTCGCCAACGTATCTACATTATCAACGAAAACTAATTATAAAAGGTTTAGATTACCTACTAAAACTGACATCTGAGTCATCCACGAAATTACATCCCCATGAATAAGTGAATAACACACAATCCACGAAAATTGGCCCCCACAAAATTAAATGATTCCACAATAAAAGATAGACCATTGAATGCCTGATGGTCTCTAGTTACCAAACATTTACAATTTTTGGCTACTGGAGTTAAGGTATAAAGTCCTTTGACTCTGTTCTCCTTTCCCCTTACCCTCTTTGATGAATTGATGTTTGCAAACATAAAATAGTAAAAGCGGGTGTAACAGATAGCAAAACGCTTAAAATACAAACATAAGACTTCCTGATAGGTCTATCTAGAACTATGGTACTGTAGAGACTTGTGTGTTTCTTTTCAATACCTCAAGGTATTCGAATTTAAAGCAAATCAAGGTGAATCATTTACAATTTCGATTAATAGAATATCTTTTTATTTCTCCTGATTCCATAAACCCAACCAACAGTATTCCCTCATTTTCCACACTTAATTCACAGGTTTTATATATGTTAAAATTTTGAGAGAATTGTCCGTCTTGATCCACGTTGTGTAGACATACGTTATATTTGTCTTCCACTATGATTTGATTTACACGATCTGAAACTATTGTTCTTGGACTGAATTAATAAATACACACAGAGCAGGTCATCCTGACTTGTTACTGCTATTTCACTGGCTCACAAGTCACAGTCAAAGAATTGTTCGCGTTTCTTATACAGATCCGTGTATTCATTTTCTCCAACACAGACTACGCAATAGAAGATTGTTTACGCTCAGTGGGAATAACAGCAATAATTCTGGCTATGTTATGCATCATTTGTGTTGATAAAAATGAAAAGCCACCTTGCAAGTGATGATATAACAAAGTAGTGTTTGACAATAGCCAATGATTAATCCTGTGGCTATGCTGAACTCTCTCCCTACGACTTCATTTGCTTTAAAGGGCACCATTTGGATGTCTAGTTTATCTGTTGAAACATCTAAATATTCTTTTAGTTTTGGTCAATAGTTAACAAAATTTGATACTTTGTTATTTTTCAGGATTTGCTTGTTTTGCTGAATTTTTTACACCATGTCCTGAGTAAGATTTTTAATTTTTGTCCGATATGCGTTAACAATTTCAACATTCCTGTGTTTTGCATCTTGAATAAAATAAAAAACAATCAAGCACAATAAAAAAATATCAACTTTCTTATGCCGGATTTTTCTATGCTTTTCCTTTTCAACTATTTTCCGTTGTGTTTTAGCAAATCTGTCTTGCAAACCTGCGTCTGTGTTGTTGTATTTAGAATAGTTCTAGCCTCTATTTTATCTCTTTCGTTTTAAATTTCTTGTTTTTTCACCTTGACAAATTCAGCCAGTTTTTATGGGCACCGATGCAACAATACCTTATGCATATTGGAATTTGATATTGTTGACAATGAACCTCGCACATTTTGCATAAATGGAAGTTACACTTAGGAAGCATTAAATCAATATTCCTGTGAAAGAATGGCATGTGACAGGGACTTAAGCTTATAGAGGTTATTGTGAACGCACTCCACACAACGATTTATCTGACAGCCGATACAGAATGTTTGGTGGGCTTGTCACATAGTCACATATTATGACCACCTGTGTACAGGATGTACATGTGGCTATGGTTGCCCAATACAGTGTTGTACTAATAGATCATTGTGAATTGGTAATGAATTATTTAAACCGAACATTTACTGAATACTAAGGTACACAATATCTTGTCAATGAATACATCTCTCCTCAATTTCAAGATTTTGATACAATATTTTTCTTTAAAGATCATATTCAATTAAATTATGATTCCATTATACAAATCGAGTTTTGAATGAAGCTCTCTACGAAAACGACAAAAGCATAACATGGTTTTATTAAATTCCAGAAGAACATGTGAGTACGTATAAAATCCATCAAAAATATAGAAGATTAAGAATCACAAACTCATTGTTAAATGTGGCATAGATTACACAAAACATCTGGAAAATGAAATTAAGAGTATGTTTATATATCTTCCAGTAGGAAACACGATGGGCAAGTCAAGTTAGTCACAAAATAATATTCAAAAAGTAATAGATGATTTGTATACAGATGAAAGATTATTTGTTAATTAGATTGGTGGTCCTTATTTATTTAAACGAACCCCATTTAGGAAAACACATTAAAAAGGAAAAAGGCGACTGGAAAGCGATGACATGTTTATCCTGCTTGAACACTTAAGAAATAAGGTATGATTTGTTTTCGTGGATGATCGCCTCAAAGGTGCACAACTCTTGTAATGAAACGCCGTTTTTAGACCGTAAACATGGAATGCAGGTGGCCATTTTTCTATTGATTTTTGATACACTTTATATTAGTAATCAGAAAATATATTTGAATCGTATATTTTCTGAATGCTTAGAATAATAAGGTACACAATTATAAAAATATATTTTATAACATAATGGCACGTAGTGCAAATGTTATGAAGGTCCTCCTCAGAACATTTGCATTTTAAAAAAAAAGTTTGAGCAGGAATCTAATCTAAAATTTAGACTTAGCAATTTTAGCCAGTGCACTACTCAATTGTTGCTTCTATGGTGTTAAACAATCTTTGCTGTAGGACCTAACCGATGCCCTATTCCTTACCGCTCAAATAATAATGTGGAGTATTAGGTTTATACTGGGTTTTGGCTAGTTAATGCCGCATTTCTCGCAGGATTGGGAAACTTTCTGGAAATCATGATTTAGTCTTTGATTCTTTGTCAGAACTAGCTGTTACGCCTACCACGTTCATATTCATCTCCTCTGAAGAAGGTCCTAAGAAGAACAAGAAATCGAATTTGAAACTGTATTGAAGCCTATTTTTTCTCTTTTTTTATTTACATTGACAACACTAATACATGTACATTACATGTACGACAACCTGACCTCAAAATATTAAATCAATAAAACAGATTGTTAACTTAACATTCACTTATTACAAATAATTATAGAGCTACATAAAACCTCAAAACTACCTGTGGCATTATCATTATCCTCTGTGTTTTTGAAGGACTTACAAAACTTAGTTTCATTCATGTCAGAGGTCTTCTGCAGTATATGTATCTCTACAATTAGCCTGAAAAAAGCTAGCCTTTATTTAAATGCTGCCAATTGTAATGTTTAAATCTTGCATCAGTCTACATGTAAATGCAGATAATTTTTGAATTACTTGTACTAAAAATTCTGTATTTTAGGAAGACTAGATGGTCAGAGCCATTTTTAGAGATTGTATTGATCTCCATTAGAAGAAAAAAACCCATATAAATCTTCTTTACCAAACAATAGTTTGTGAGCCCTTTGTTGAATATCATTATGAAGTTTAACGCTTTTTACTAAGTAATGTACAGCAAATAACACCATGTAAGTTTTATTGTTTTATTAGAAATGAAAAAAGTGTCATGGCCTGTAGCGATTAGATATGAATAGTTATTAGTCAGATTGGATAAGTATAATTGTGGGTGTTACTTTTTATGTTAAAAAAATATCAAGATAAATCTGCACAATTATACATAAACCTTGTTTAAATATTGATTGTTTAAATGAAATGTAAATGTAATAACTTTTCTCAATTTAAATTCAAGTTATTGACTTAACTCGTTTTAGGAATAGCAGTCGGAAGGACAACTTCAGAATGGACATTTTCGGCCTTCCGCAACCCTTTCCATACATACTATCAAGAAAAGTTTAGAACCAAAAGGTGGGATTTTAAAAAAAAGAAATTGATCTTTTTTTTTTATACTTTTGCAAATATTAGAACTTAAAAAATCAAACCCAATGGGATTTTACTTAAAAAAATACCTCATATAAAACCCCATGCAAACCTCATGGGGTTTTGAAATACGACTTTTAATGGATGACGTGACATCTGTCTCGGTCTATCAACAACAATGACGACGACTAGAAATATTGGCAAAACCGTTAAGTTTGACGGATTTGACGAGAAAAGAAGAAGGAACAGAGTGACAAGTATAAGAATAAGACCGTCATCGGAGACCATGTACTCAGTAGATTGGTGGAATTTAGAAAAAAAGCCGAATTGAACTTAAGTTTCCATCATGAAGTAGTAGGGGTTTTGCTAGTCAGGTTCGTGTTCCACGTTTTCTGTGTCTTTACTTTATAATTCATAAATCACAAGAGGATTTTCTGAATAAAGAATAAATAGATACTCTCAGTACATGCATCTCTTATGGAAGGGGTATGTACTCAGTTTGCCGTGTTGGTGACACTTAAATCGTGTTTTACCTACATTTCAACTAAATAACAACTTTTATCCTTCTAAATTAATGAATATCAGAATAATAATGCCACGAGTTTCATATCATATAATATTCATCTTATTAAAGACATGAAAAACGTTATTCTAAGTTCTTTCATCGAGTTTACAATGCTGGGTAATCTCGCGCGCATGCACAGTGGCGTTATCAATGGCAGATCACATTAATATTTATCAGAAGGCTAGCAAAGTTTAGAGACAAATTATAGGAATCATGATGACTTGTATATTTTTACTCAAACTTATGTCAAATAGTTTACTCCAAATACACCACATATACCTTTAAATGATATATAAAATATATGGCAGTAAATAATTTACTTTCAAAATGTTTCAGTCGGATATGAATACATATTCTACTATGTAAATAAATTTAGAAATTATATTGGATGAAAAATAAAGTCAATAAAGTTAATTGAGTTGTGATAAATTCTATGATAAATTCTGTAGATTAAGTGCAGAAATTACTATTATAGTAATTATACAATTGATGAAATACATTTACTTGATAAAGCGTTTCAAGAAACATCATAGACCCCTTTAAGGTGAAACCGGTACTGCTCTCTTAAAGGGCAAATTGATAATTATTGGCAACGCTCTAGGAGTTAGACAACTACATGTAAATATGTACGTAGATTAAATAGTTAACGCGCTAATTCATATTTCACTAAAATCTTCGCCATTTTGCCCTGCAAAAAAGCAGTACAACAGTACCGTGAAGGGGTCTATGAGCTTAGCACAGCTTTTTGTTTCTGTTATTGTTACAGTAATAAACGTTCACTACAGGTAAATCTAAATGAACAAAGAGTGCTTTAAAATTAAATTGACATGAAGATAGATGCAGTTATCACAGAAAATCAAATGTCAAAAAACACAAGCTTGTTGCTCCTTCCATCCAAATGTGAAATTTTAATCACGATATATTTATCTACATAGTTGAAAATTACACACCTTCTTCCATTAACATTACATGTAAAATATTTAAATATGCATTTAACTAAAAAAATTACATCTTCTATGAAAACTACTTTAAGATTTGAAATAAACAAGAAACAACATATTTTTATCTTTTTATAGTATTTGTGCATCAATAATGTAGAAAACATATAAAATTTGTACATTATTGCATGAATTTATAATCCTTCTCCAGCTATCCAGTTGTGTTTGATTTTTATTTAAATTAAAGGCATGGTTGACAAGAGAGTAGAAACCCTAGTACAGAGATAATATATTCACTAAATACGATTGGTAGCTAACTTTTTCATGGAAACAAGACATATCACATGCAAGACGGAATGTCTATTTGTGACTAAAAATGCTACAAATCGGAAGGTAAAATCTTAGTTTCATTAATAATTTTTATCAAATATATATATATATGTGTTATAGTATAATATTATATGTGAAAGATTTCTAACCACTGCTTTATATGTATTTCCAAAAAATAGGGGGAGGGTATACACGAGAGGGAAGTTTTATATGATGTGATGCTTTTTCATGGTAATATCTAGAAAATACTCACAGTATTGAAGAAGATTTCTTACTAACGGTCATTATATAATTAAAAAGAAGATGTATTACTGAAGGATAACCAAACAAATCTATGTTAAAGAGGGTGAAGTGGAAATGGTGGTTCACTTAGATGAATCTATTTTTTAAACCTCAATACGATTGGCATGATTGGGTATACTTTTTCTCACAATTACATATGCTCTCTTATTGTTTGACAATATGCCCTTTTATAGACTGTTGGTATAAGTAAAATGTAGCTGTAGCAAGGCACATTTTCTGTACCCGTCAGGTATTTGTAAAACTAAAAATTGTTGTACTTGAAGGCTTATGAGTGTTGCTAAGATTCAGGAAATGGTTTTTATAATGATTTTCATGAGTTAAGGATATGTCTTCAATTGGAATTGGTATGTAACATGCATGTAGGCCCCTAATATTAAGTTCAATGAAAAAATCATAAGAGAAATGCGAATCTTGCACCTCTGACTGTTGTGTCATGTGGAAGGAGAATAACTTGTAAGTTGTTAGAACTTGTTTCTAATCCTTTTGTTTAATCAATAAAATATGTTCAAAACAAAAACAAAACTGTTGTGTTGACTTTACAAAGTGACGTTGTATTAAAGTTGTATTAAAGTTGTATTAAAGTTGTATTAAAGTTACAGACGGGAGGTAAAATAACACGAAAAGTAAGTGAACGGGGACGTACGTAGTAATTTTACACCTGTTAGTTTTAAGATATAAAGAGGCACATTCACATAGTACTGATTGTCAACTTCTTCTGTGTGTTGGTATCTGATGAGATTATTTCAATGGTTTACATCTGCTAAAGATACACTGTCACTTTTCTTCATAAACATGTAACTTATTTTAAAAGCAAAAAAAATGTCTTTTGAATTGAAAGAGGTCATAAATAATCAGAATTATTTATTACAAATTGACTCAGTCAGAAATGGGGGTGTGACTAAAACTGTAATATTTTTTTTTTAATTAAAAAAAAATCAAGAAACAGTTCTACTGGTACTCAAAATTACAAAGCCAAACTTTTTGATTTCAAAATGTTTTGGTGAGAAATAAACTATATCTGTCAAAGGTGGCATGGATATCATTTAAAAAAGCATGTGAAAGACCTGGCCAATTTTAAAAATTAAAATAAGGAGAGAAAGTGACGTTTGAATGGTTATTTTAGAAGAATAGTTAGAATATTCATTGCATTTATTTGTTGTAGAGTGGAGCACATGTCCATATTAGAATTGGTAGTATTTTTCATCGAGAGAATGGACATTTTACACTGTTGCCAAATGTTTCTTTCTGCATTGTTTGCTTGAAAATGGGGTTGTGTGGATTCAGAACATGATATGTGACTCAAAGGGAACGAGAAGGTTATTGACCTACCTATACCCTCTTTTTATTTCATGATCATTTGCATGAGTATAGAAATTATCTTGAGTACATTAGTTTTTGGCAGTTGTGTTGGTCGTGTGCAGGGCTAGTGAAAAAGTCAATTAGGCAAAAGGACTATATTTGGTATGGTAATAGCTGCCCTAAATTAAAAAAAAAACCAACTTTAAAATAGTGTCGTATTAATATCAAAATCTATCTTTATAAAACAGTTATACAGAGGATGGCTGCATGTCTCTTTAATCTTGATATCAGTCATCATTATTTATCTTCTTATTATCGACGACGTCACCTAAATGAGTTAATTCCCGCAATTTTGCAAACAAACGAGAATATTGTCATGTTTTCTTTATTTTTTGTAATCTGAAGTGTAGAGCGCAGGTTTGCTCATGAATGATTTTAACAAATGTTTTTATTTAAATGATAATACACATCATACTATAATATGGTACTGGAGCAAGCCTAAGCTTGGTGTTTTCGAGTTGAAAAGCCATCGGAAAACACACATATTTTGCTACAATCTTCTCAACATCATTTCTACATTATTTCTACATTACACTGTGCTGATAACCTTTTACACACTTTTTTTTCAACATGATTTCAACTACACTGTATTTTTCACTTTATTTTCAAGCTCCTTATAAAACTTTGAGTTTTGGGGCAAAAATGTGTTATACCGCATATAGTCCTTATTAGGAAAAAACTAAGATAGAGCTCTTAGTTAATGTAAGATAAACCCATGTTTCCTTTACATGCATGCAGAGCAATTTCAAAAATGTTTAACCTCTATCTTCCCCCCCCCCCCCCCCCTCTGCCCGCCAATATCAGATACAGGTAATAATATGGCCACTATTTCTAATTGACATTTCCTAACAGAAAAAAATGTCACAGTGCAAGATGTTAAGACAATTAACATATATTGTATCTCAGTTTATATGATTGAATATATACGTGTATTGAAAGTAATACAACTGTTCTAATACAGAAATATTGCTAAGGACAACCCTTATTCTTGAATATATGTATAGTAACTGTTGTATCAAAGTATCAACTACACCTTCACTTAAATGGTTATCCAGAACTTTTAAATTATGGTCACAAACTGGCGTTAACAATATAAATTGCAGCAAACATTTGTTATTTCGATATTCATATTTAAAGAATAACAGTACTTTAAATACCTTGTACTAATACAACTAAAAAGATTGATACGGCAATTGGAAACATCATTGAATTTATTTTTCTCTTCCTTGACAGGTGCATGCATGCTTATTTAATATATAAAACCATGTTTAGTCATAATTTGAATTTCATTATGTATTATATCATATTCTGCTGGTATGATGCCAGATTATCATTTCAATATATTTGAGTGACTGTTTTAGTATTCAAAGTTGAATATGGAGGTAGAAAATACATGTGCATTCACATGTAAAAACCAAATATAGGAATTTTTTATTTATTGCAAAATGCATAGGTTATATACCTCAATGGTACATGTACCTATTGTTCTTTCACAGACTTTGCTTTTAACTCAGAATTCGTACGTGTCTACGTAGTGGACACATTCTGTGAATACACAATTGTCACTTTAATTAGCCGATTCTGGAGAGAAGATGTCCTACTGTATCACTTAAGCTGTAGCATTCATTGTCTTCTTTACAATTATTAGTTCTGAATTATCGACAACATCGAAAATCACGCCATATTTTAAAAATGCCTACAGATTAGATCTTCATGGGAAGAATAGCAATTAAGGCTTTGCCAGAAATGTGATGGACAGGATGTATACAGACATTCAAACTTCTAGTTATAGTTACTTTTTTTTTTAAAGTTTGAAACAAACGTGTCGTGTAAAGGCAAAGATTCATTAGTACAAGAAGTAAAAAATGAGAATCAGAACATGGACGCAGCAATGTTAAATCGCCCCGATGCTAAAATACGGCTGGAAAACAATTTTACTTGAATCATCGCAAAAATACTTTGCCCTGGAGTATTTCTTAAAATCTATGTTTCATTTATTGACCACGGTGTTTAACATTATATTTTATGCATTTTTGTGACTCATATGTACTTCGTAATCACTTGACGGAAGAATCCTAATATTGCAAATGATCTATTTAAATTGCATCGGCGCAGGTAATTTTTCATACATATATAAACATTTTTCATACATATTTTAAGGAAAATCCTTTGTTATGTCATATACTTTGAAGTTCTTGCTTGGGCTTGAAACAGATATGTCGTCTATGGAAGATATTTTGAAACATTCCAGAGAAACATCAAAATAATGCACATTTTTACTAATCAAAAGCGATTTACAAAAAGAATTGGGGTAAAGCCGTAGGTTTCCCAAGCACGAATCACATTGGTACTAAGTCTTATATTCTCTACCAATTTTACGTAAAATATTTCTAAAATTGTGTTGATCTTTCACATGCATTACAATTTCTTCATTCAGTTGTTGTTTACACGTAGCAGGAAGAGTCTCCAAAACCACTAATTTATAAATAGCCTTTTACTTAAAACGAAGCTTTAAAACTGCCAATTTTTGATACTGGTTTTTAATATGAATAAATTCTGTATGTCTAGCATTAACTGCAGCATCTATGTAAAGGAAACATGCGGTTTCATAATGGTTTGATATAATTCACTTTTACCATTAAGATACATTCCCTGGGAATTACCGACAGGTTGCATATCGTGAGGTCAAAGTTAATTATGACGTCATATCGTATGAAGTACAGACAAGTGACTTTCTACACATCGCTGTAAAATCAATCGGGAAGCCTTAACATGCCCGCTGAGAAACTTGACTATTCAATTTTCTGTATCAATGTTTCATCCGCCATTGATTTCGTGTTGTTTTGTTAAATGTTTTTGTTCATTTCATAAGTACTATTACCATATTAGTTATTCTTAAGAATTGAAATATATATATAAACAATGAAATTCAATGATCAGATCTCTTATATAAAATCATCAATTCCAGTAGTAATTAGCTTGATTTTCATACACAATCATTCTTCTTTTTTTTTTTCAAAGAAAATCGCAGTTTGGCTCAAAGAAAATGAAACAAGTATCTAAACAAAGTTAAATACTGCTTACCTAACAAATACATGAACAAGGAATCATCATGCTATTTTGATAACTTTAATCCAACATTAATTGCTTGTATCTCAATTAATGGCCATACGATGCATGACTATACCAAAAATCCGATTCATTATTAATTGTAATGTATTACACAAAGAGTTGACAAGAAATATACAGAAAATAGTATTCAGCTGAAGATTTTATTTTCACTTTATCTTTAATCTACTTCCAGTTTCAATCTCTTCCTCCAAAATTAACAACCGCATCATAAAGTCTCTACCATTGTTCGATATAAAATCGTTTTTCCGACAGGTCAAATCCAGCAAAATCTTCATCTAGTATGCCATGGTCGATATCTACATAGAAAAAAGTTTATTATCAGTTTAAAAATGTAATTGATTTTTATAATATATAAATATTTGATTAACACCAGTTTTTCGGGCTTTTTACCAGTAACAATGTGTTAGACTTGATAAAAAGAATCAGACCTTTTTGATTAGTATTGACGTCCCCCGACATCCCACAGGCATTCAATCCGATCAACACAATTATCTAATGGTAAAAAAGGAAATATAGATTGATGATCATTATAAAAGAATCTGCAGTCATCAACAAAGTAGAGAATGAGGAAAGATTTCAACTAAATCGTCATGCCCCCTGTATAACAATTGACACATCTCAGGTCTTTCCGGCAGAGCTCGGAAAAACAACTTGGATGTATAACATAAGCGTCAATGACAACCCCCCCCCCTTTCTGTTTCTTAATCAAAAAATTTGATATAAATTATAGACATTTTACGATATGCTGCATTGGGATTTAGACTTCGTTAAAGTCAAAAGATACCACAGAATCGACATACAAGACTGTCTAGTCGATACTTATTTTAATTAGAAGCGATTCTATTTTGTATAAAATTTTAACATCCGGTAATGTTATTGCATCCCAGGTATATTTCCGAGCCTGCCGGAAAGGCCCGAGAAGTTGCAGTTGGCCTGTATATGTATTTCCCCCCATTTTTATGTTAAGCATTAGATGGTTAGGAAATATCCATTATTTTACCCTACACGATCTCTTTAATTAACGCTTAAGGTGGCTAAGTAATCAGATAATTAACAATCTGATCTAACCCAAAATTATAAAATATAATATTATATATATATGATATATGATATATATGATATATTGAATAATAAACTATTTAGTGAAGAAAAAGTCTGAATATCTTAGCTTTAAAATTAATTTTTTTCTATATCTTTATTCAGAAATCTTCCTTTAAAAGATTGCCAAAAATAACCACGATCATTTTAGCACTCATAAAATCTGCTGATGGAGCTCTTCTTGAACAACATTATAAGGCAGCCAAGAGATGAAAAAATAGTTGAAAAAGTCTCGATTCTTCAATCTAAAAGAAAAGTCATATAGTCCGCCTTTATCATCCACCGAAAATATTTAGCATTGACGTGCAAAGAAAAGAATTAAAGTTGACTAATTACTCAACTACACAAGTCAATTTATGTACACTTAAAGAAAATAGTTAATACTTTTCAATGAATAAACAAGTTGTCAAACGAGATTTGAGAAAATGACCTCGAAGTGAAGGATATATTTTAAAACACAAAACTCTTTTTCCATTTTAACAATTTCATTCTAATAGACATCTAAAGAATTTTTAAAAACAAATGCATTAATTTTAAAAACAATATAAATCAAACAGAAACTATTGTAGAACTCGTATGATAAAGTCGCATGGTTATATCAAAGTTAAAGTTCTATTATAGAATAACTTACCAGGACTTTGTGATTGTTGGTTGCCATCATTGGTGATTGATCAATTCTTGTCCAGATAGGATTTTTTGTTGCACGGGATGATGTCACCTTATATTTATATCAATCCTACGATCCCTTCTCTTTTATAGTTTAGTCGTGTACGTTTTACCCTTTCATGAATAATGGCTTTCGAAATAAAGTCAATCGTAATTTGTTTTTAATTTTTACCAAACCCGATCTTAAACAAAACCATGTTTTGAAATAAATCTATTAAAAAAGCAAAGTCATATATAGCTGATACTGGTATTATATAACACAAGCGAGCCTAGAGCATTGAAAAATGTTGATGTTTAAGTACATAGATGAACAGAGAATGTGCATTAAATCACATTTGACTATTAACAACAGTTCTAAAGTTCTTAATATTTTTTACTTTTATCTAAATACATTATTTTGAATAAAAGTTCCCCATTCTTCGGTTTTCAATTGCCTTTAGTAAGATGACATTTCTCAAACAAATGAATATTGCAAAGAATCTGGGGGAATAAGCCGGTGCAAATGCCCACAACCTTCTCATACCTCTAATAAGAAGTAATAAACGTACGAGTAAACTGGGCATTTAAACGGTGGACAGTATTGTCCAAATGAAAATGTCCAAAAAGGCGTAACTGTGCTTAAATTTTATAGTATTTACATATACTTTAAACTGGTAAATTTGAAATGACAATCACTTATTCATTTAAAGAGTTTAAATACAAAAATGTTGATTACTTTCTAAAAATATTTTATTTACTACATGTAATTTGCCTCAGTCATCATATACAACCCCTAACGCAGGGGAGTCGACAAAGAGTATGGAGGAGTCGATTCCACCATTTGTAGTAGTCGATTTTTTCCGCTTCGGAAACAGGAAGAATTTAAGTAACACCTTTTGTAGGTATTTAAAACAAGTTTTTCCCCAAAGAAATGAGTGGCGTCGGAATCAAATTGAAAGTGTGTGGGGGGGGGGGGGGGGGGGGGGCTAGACTTGTACAAGATATTGACAAGCAAAAAAAGGTCTTTGGTATTTATAAATTTGCAAAAAAAAGTTAGCGCCCCCTCCCCCTCCCCGGTTCCGACGCCTATGATATATACCACACGGAAGACAGCGGTAGTCAAACCACTAACGTATAACAAGGGACTTGTTTTTCGTCACTGGTCATACTTTGTGTTTGTCATTGGTCCGAGTGGTCTATGTGTCTTCTGGTACATTTACTATGCTTTTTCTTTCACAACAAAACACGCATTTGTAATGTGATTTTCCTGCAGATACAATTGGAAGTGAAACACATGCCTAGTTAATCGTTGAATTTTCATTAGGCGCACACTGTACGTTTGACTTAGCGTGTATTCCTCATTTTGAGCACAATTACATGCTTTTGTCCAGCGTATGTCCCTGTTGTGTTAACAATACTCTCAAGGATTCAGAGATGGAACGTTTTATCTTGCCATTTAATAGTTTCTTGCAAGCACAACAACCATCTGTTTACAATATGAAATCGTGCAATCATAAAGAAAATAACATACATTTCATATTTTATAAAAGAAGTAGAAAACGCATATCAAATAATTTCAATTTATTATTAGCAAATTTTTAATTATTAAGAAAATAAAAGAAAAATACATTTTAACAATGTATATTATTAAGTTTAAAAAGAAAATTACATTTTAACAATGTAAACAAAAAGATAAACCAAAAAACTCAAAACGCGTACGATTCGAACACCCACTTTTACAGTTACATTTGTTTAAAGAACTCCTCGCTTACCACTACACCGCCGATTCGCTTGTTTAAAGGATATAATATAGCTGATTGTATTGTTATCAGTATTACGCAAACAACTAGACTTAGCCATTTAAAGACCAATCTTAGAAATTAAAAGAAGAAAACTTACTTTTTACCATAGAGTGGGTTTTCGTACCATTTTTTGGAAAATCGAAAAAGATAGAACTTAATATGTGTTATCAATATTCGTTCTTTAAAAAATGGTACGATGACCCACTCTATGAAAAAATATAATTTGAACATCCGATTTCTATATAATTTTGTTGCCAAATTAGCATATAACTATTTTGTTGTCTTAAAAACAATTAAATGTGAATTTACTTTTTGTGGGTTATGGCAGCACTGAATGCATATGATTACATATGTTTGATAAATGTAACAAAAGTGAAATTTGTTAGAAAAAAAAATGTTAGTTTTTTTAATGGACCTATGTGGTTTTTTGCATCGGCTTATTCCCCCAGATTCTTTTTGGTTCATAAAAATTACATTAAATAACAGTCTTAAAAGCACATTAGTAATATATTGTTCATATTTCTTATCAATTGTAGAGAAGCAAATAAACGAAACATTTTGTGGCGGAAATAGGTTCTAAAGTATATGTTCCTATCTCAAACCTTAATATGAATAAAATCAAATTCTCGATCCGCTCTTTTATTTTTTTGTGGACAATAAAATTGTAAAGGTTTGGATTGAGGATCTGCTTTTTTATCAGAATGTCTCAAATCTTTCATATTGATTGGGTGTAGAACTCTTCAAAATATATGTTTTTAACCAATTCCTTTACAATGTCTTACAGGAAGCCCCAGTGATAAAATTGTACCATTTAAATTAGTTTTTTATACGAGTCATAGTATGTATATTGAATCTCAACAAGAATCGAACTGCTCAAATTAATAAACTTTTAAATGCCAAATCTAACTATTACATATCCGCGAGCTGACATTATATTTTGATTGACCCTTGTACTATGGATGTCTGATGGTTATGAAATAACATGCGTCGTTATTTGAGACTTTACACGCATTTAAGCAAGAGAGACATTTTTAAAGCATGTGATCTACTTAAAGAGCAACCGCAACGATGATGTTTCATATTTAGGATCAATTATCGAGGGTGTATTTGTCATGAGTTTATTTCGCTTTCTGTACATTTCTTTAAAACTCGTTGTAATACAATATTGTTAATAATAAATCAGAGTGCTAGCTTATGTATATTAGTACAGTCATGCATTGTATGACAATTAATTGAGATACAAGGAAAATTCATATTTGATAAAAACTATTAAAACAATATGATGGGTTTCTTGTATTTCTTAGCAAATATCCAATTAGAGTATTCAACCTCTTTGTAGATACTTTTTTCTTCTTCTCTGAACCAATCTGCAATTTTTTTTTGTAATAAGATCGTTTTCTTGACTGCTTTTCTCGAGATAAATATTCATCCAGTCTGCCTTTGTCATAATCTACACAAAAAGAAAGTTTAAGTCATAGTTTGACAGTATACATATTTGATTTAATGCTTCATTAACACAAGTCTCATGGGTTTTTTTTCTGAATCACGTTCAGTCTTTTACAAAGATCTGACTTCAGTTGATTAAAAAAATGAAACCTCTTTGGTAAGTATCGATGTCAACCGATATTCCATAAGCAATCAGTCCAAACAACACAAAGAGAACAATCTAATGATAAAATACAGAGATACAGATAAAGCAAAATTCTTAACTATACTTGTATACGAAATATTTTGCAGTCATCAACAGAGTAGAAATTGGCGAAGCAAAATCTTTATGAAAAAAATGTCTTATCAATTTTGAATTGCGCATAAAATGGTAAGAAATTTAAATTATCGAACCCTACATGATCTGCTTTATTGTCACGTATTATTATTAAGGTCTTCCGTTTTCCAACGGAAGACCTTATTGTTTTCGTTTGGTTTCTTTTTCCCTATTATTATTTTTAGGGTCTTCCGTTTCCAACGGAAGACCCTCTTGTTATTCTATTGTTTCTTTTTATTATTATTATTATTATTCT
This sequence comes from Magallana angulata, assembly GCF_025612915.1. NCBI lineage: Eukaryota > Metazoa > Mollusca > Bivalvia > Ostreida > Ostreidae > Magallana > Magallana angulata. The sequence goes on along the minus strand of NC_069118.1, from coordinate 41,416,150 downwards.
TTTTCTTTATTTTTCTGACTTTTTTAAAGCTAAATATCTCAATAAGTTTTCAACGGATTTACATGAAACTTTCAGGGATTATGGAACGTCACTGTCCCTTCAAGATGTTAAATTTTGAATTACAACGTCACTTCCGTTTTTACGTTACGTCAATTTTTAAATTTTAAAAAAGTGATTTTGTCCAGGGCGTTTTTCAAAAACGCTTAAAGATAGAGACTTGAAATTTTCTGTGTTGAAGCATTGATCGTTTTTATTTAGACATAAGGCTGGAATTAAGTTTCCGTTACTTCTGGTCCAAACCGGAAGTGTTTTAAAAATTTTGAATTTTCGAATTTTTCATTTGAATTTCAAATGTTTACGATGTTTGTAAAGTTGGTCATGCTGAATACGAAACTGAAATCCGTTTGAAAATCAGACGATGCATTACAGAGATATCGGGGTTTAAAAATTGATTTTTCCGGAAATTTTGATTCCGCGTCCTTGGTTTAAAAAATAGCGTAATGTTCAAAGTAAAACTAACTCGTACCAAAAATAATTGCTAAGTCGTACTTGAACACATTCGGATTTTTTTTTGTTAAGTCGTTCTTGAAATCGGATAGGTTTTTGTTAAGTCATACTTAAAATCATTCGTTTTTTATTAAGTCGTACCAGGAATAATTCGACTTTTTACATCTTTTTTATTTTAGTTACTATTGTTATTGGTTTAAGAGCTCTGCTTCTTACAGGAACTTCCAGCTTTACTTCCGACATTAACGGAAGACCCACTCGTTGCTTTGCAACGAGCTTTGCTCTAGTTTTTTCTTTTTTTTTTCCAACCAATTTTGTGTACGCGATTTCTCTTACACTACTTCACCGATTTAAATGAAACTTTCAGGTCTTATAGATAATGATCTGAACCTTATTGGAAATTTTTTTAATGATGATGTCACTTCCGGTTTTGAGTTATTTACAATTTAACGATTTCAGAGGGTCGGCTTGTCCAGGGGTAAACTCCTAAACGATTTAAGATATTGAGTTCAAAATTTCAGGGATTGTAGACAAAAGGTTGGAGATCTGACATGTGGTATATATATTCTCCTGTGACCAAAAGCGCCGAAGCTCGCCCGAGCTCGAAAATTACAGTAAAGAAAGCGTCGTGATTTTTAGTGGTTTTCTTTTAGTATCTCTTTCCTCGATTGTATTTTGTTTTAACATGTAGAACAAAAAATCTTTATAAAGTCACGACCTTTTATGTGACATGAAGAAAAAGGGGCTGTCCTTTCAAATAAGGGACTGAAGGGGCTCTAAAGTCCTTTAATAATCATTTTTCACTGTGAAATATTTAGTGATATGTTATAGAAGCAATTATGTTCATTCTAACGTTATCCACCTACACATGGCAATCATTTACTCCTATGTTACGTAATTAGGGATTTTAAGGGGCCAGAAGTCCAACACTTTGATCTTCAATATCTCGAAATGGAGGAAAATTTTGAAAAGCAATATTGAACAAAAGATGCTCAAAATATTGAGCTTAACAATCTGCAACAATAATTTCTTTGTTATGCGGTCCCTAAAAGGAGTTACAGGGTCGGCCCCTAAAACGACCCTCTCAAGATATCTCGAGAACGGTACAAAATTTGTAATAACTTGTTGAACAAAAAGTGTTTGAATTGACAAGAGCTTTCATTTGAAATCATGGAAAAGGGGCTGGCCCTTTAAATAAGGGGCTGAGGGGACTCTAAAGTCTTTTAATGATAACTTTTTACTGTGAAATATTTTGTGATACGCTATAGAAGCAATTATGTTTATTCTAACGGTATTCACCTATACATGGCAATTGTTTACTCCTATGTTACGTAATTAGGGATTTTAAGGGGCTAGAATTCCAAAACTTTGATGCTCAATATCTTAAAATGGAAGAAAATTTTGATAAGCAATATTGAAGAAAAGATGCTCAAAATATTGAGCTTAACAATAATCAACCATAATTTCTTTCTTATGCGGTCCTTAAAGGGAGTTACAGGGTCGGTCCCTAAAACGACCCTCTCAAGATATCTCGAGAACGGTACAAAATTTGTAATAACTTGTTAAACAAAAAGTGTTTGAATTGACAAGAGCTTTCATTTGAAATCATGAAAAAGGGACTGGCCCTTCAAATAAGGGACTGAGGGGACTCTAAAGTCTTTTTAATGATAACCTTTTACTATGAAATATTTTGTGATACGTTATAGAAGCAATTATGTTCATTCTAAAGATATTCACCTATATATGGCATTCATTTACTCCTATGTTATGAAGTAAGGGATTTTAAGGGACCAGAAATCCAAAACTTTGATCCTCAATATCTCAAAATAGAGGAAAATTCTGGAAAGCAGTATTAAACAAAAGATGCTCAAAATGATGTGCTTAACAATGTACAACCATATATTGTTTGTTATCTGGACCTTAAAAGGAGTATTAGGACCAGATTTGAAAACGATTTTCCCCAGAAATCTCAAAAACAGTAACCAATTTCTAAACACTTATTAGCGGTATACAAAAACACAATTAAATAGAATGAATGAAAAGGAGCTGATCCCTCAAATAAGGGACATTAAAGGGATAAATAGTTTTTCACCCAATACGCTTAGATCCCGCTTCTTTTTCCGGATAAGTTTTGTTGGCGCAGATCAAGAACACGGTCATTCCATATTCTAAAAATCGGACGGAAGACCTCCTCGTTGCTCGCAACGAGATCGTGTCTAGTTATTATTATTATTATTATTAATATAAACACTTATTATTAGCTTTGGTTGTACATTAATATAAGAAAGTCCGAAAATGAAGTTTCGATGAAGCAGAGTAAAAAATCAATTTTTCAATCCTTTTAAAGAGATACAATTTAAAATCTGCACTCAGCCCACGAAAGTAGATAACACTGTATAACGAAGAAAATATAATTAAACATAATTATTACGTATATTACAAAAATAAAAAGGTTATTTTTTATTTATAAGAAATCGTTAACCTGTCAAACGGAATATATACACATGATCTCCTTTTGAGCGAGCATATCTAAACCATTAGAATTCAAGTACATGTACAAGACCCAACTGAAATATAATTATGTATTTCAGTAGAAAATGCATAAATCAGTAAATTTCAGAATCAAATGTTAAATATTATAGTATTCATGTCATAAAGTTATGCTAGTTATTGCTTTATTAAAGTTTTACACACCCAGATTTTATGATCGTTGATCCTCATCGTTGGTGATTGATGAATTCTTGTCCGGAAAAGCAGGTTCTGTAGCACAAGTTAAGGAAGGAGTCTTTTCTGGTTTTCGACTTGTCAAACGTAAATTTGATTAAATGTTCATTAAATCAAGATGAAAGGAAATTAAAATAGTATATTTTTCTTTCTTTTTTACTATCATACAACTTGGCATAGAAAAATGTAATCAATGTTTAGAATGGAACAAGGACTATATTTTTGGCGTAGGAAAATATCACATGTTGCGTAATTCAGAATTGCTGCAGATTATATATATATAATGAGTCTGTTTTATCATTTTAAAAACAATAACAATAATGTTGGATTTTTTTTTACTATTGTGAACTAATAATATGATACTTGGGTTTCAGAGTATGTTTTTAAAATATGATTTGCCTATCAAATAACATTTTATAAGCTTTTTAAAGCGCCCATTCTATACATTGATTTTTGTGAAAAAAATCACTAAAATCAGTTTTTCTCTCTTATGAAACGGTCAATATATTAGCTTTTCTGTCAATTTATATCTTTATATAAAGTCTTCATAATACATAAAAATTAGAAATATTTTATTATTGGAAGCATAAAAAAAAAATCAAAATTTCTTCAAAATTTAAGAAAATTAGAGGAAATGCGGGCTAAGAAATATCAATTTTAGTATAAATATTTATTCCAATTTAGTAGCATAAGCTGATAGACACTCTCATGGTCTATGATTTCATTGAAGATTTGAATCTTCAAATCTTAAACAAATGTCTACAGAACTATAAAGAGCTACACTTATTTTTATCACTCTTTACGTTGAGGAAAAAGGTAGTGACCTTGACCTGACCTTTATCCGAAAACCAAAAGGTCAAATTTAATTAAACTGATAGAATCATTAAGTAATATGATCCGTTTGACTGTGTCAAAATTTCATGCATTTCTTATTATAAGAAGTATGTTTGATAATAAAAAGACTCCTTCCTTAATAGGCATCTTGTATTTATATCGTTCCTACAGTTGTTTCTCTTTTTTGTTAATTTGTGTATTACGTAATACTTTCCATGTAGATAGAATTTTGATACATCGCCGATTTTAACTTTAAATGATTTTATGATCATGATCTCAAATCATGTTGTAACTTTACTCTCTTCAAAATGTAAATGTTGTATAAGTGAGGTCGTATCACAAGAGAGCCTTTACCTCCGACATTCTTTCAATGTTTTAAACTGTTAACAAAAATAATGTATTCATTGCATAATAGTCTGTTGTTAACTACAGTTTTAAAGTTCTTAATATTTTTGATTAACTTTATATGAAGAAATGTTGGGTACAAGATACTCAAATAATGAGTAAGATATATAACCGATATGTCTGCAGTGTCATGTCTATGACATATTTCTAACAAATAAATACTCAGTATTACTGTAAACTGTTTTAAGAAAGTTCTGTTGAAAATGGATAAAGAGGGTTATTAAATTAAGTGGTTAATACGACCGTTATCGAACCCTACATGATCTGCTTTATTGTCACGTATTATTATTAAGGTCTTCCGTTTTCCAACGGAAGACCTTATTGTTTTCGTTTGGTTTCTTTTTCCCTATTATTATTTTTAGGGTCTTCCGTTTCCAACGGAAGACCCTCTTGTTATTCTATTGTTTCTTTTTATTATTATTATTATTATTCTTTTTCTTTATTTTTCTGACTTTTTTAAAGCTAAATATCTCAATAAGTTTTCAACGGATTTACATGAAACTTTCAGGGATTATGGAACGTCACTGTCCCTTCAAGATGTTAAATTTTGAATTACAACGTCACTTCCGTTTTTACGTTACGTCAATTTTTAAATTTTAAAAAAGTGATTTTGTCCAGGGCGTTTTTCAAAAACGCTTAAAGATAGAGACTTGAAATTTTCTGTGTTGAAGCATTGATCGTTTTTATTTAGACATAAGGCTGGAATTAAGTTTCCGTTACTTCTGGTCCAAACCGGAAGTGTTTTAAAAATTTTGAATTTTCGAATTTTTCATTTGAATTTCAAATGTTTACGATGTTTGTAAAGTTGGTCATGCTGAATACGAAACTGAAATCCGTTTGAAAATCAGACGATGCATTACAGAGATATCGGGGTTTAAAAATTGATTTTTCCGGAAATTTTGATTCCGCGTCCTTGGTTTAAAAAATAGCGTAATGTTCAAAGTAAAACTAACTCGTACCAAAAATAATTGCTAAGTCGTACTTGAACACATTCGGATTTTTTTTTGTTAAGTCGTTCTTGAAATCGGATAGGTTTTTGTTAAGTCATACTTAAAATCATTCGTTTTTTATTAAGTCGTACCAGGAATAATTCGACTTTTTACATCTTTTTTATTTTAGTTACTATTGTTATTGGTTTAAGAGCTCTGCTTCTTACAGGAACTTCCAGCTTTACTTCCGACATTAACGGAAGACCCACTCGTTGCTTTGCAACGAGCTTTGCTCTAGTTTTTTCTTTTTTTTTTCCAACCAATTTTGTGTACGCGATTTCTCTTACACTACTTCACCGATTTAAATGAAACTTTCAGGTCTTATAGATAATGATCTGAACCTTATTGGAAATTTTTTTAATGATGATGTCACTTCCGGTTTTGAGTTATTTACAATTTAACGATTTCAGAGGGTCGGCTTGTCCAGGGGTAAACTCCTAAACGATTTAAGATATTGAGTTCAAAATTTCAGGGATTGTAGACAAAAGGTTGGAGATCTGACATGTGGTATATATATTCTCCTGTGACCAAAAGCGCCGAAGCTCGCCCGAGCTCGAAAATTACAGTAAAGAAAGCGTCGTGATTTTTAGTGGTTTTCTTTTAGTATCTCTTTCCTCGATTGTATTTTGTTTTAACATGTAGAACAAAAAATCTTTATAAAGTCACGACCTTTTATGTGACATGAAGAAAAAGGGGCTGTCCTTTCAAATAAGGGACTGAAGGGGCTCTAAAGTCCTTTAATAATCATTTTTCACTGTGAAATATTTAGTGATATGTTATAGAAGCAATTATGTTCATTCTAACGTTATCCACCTACACATGGCAATCATTTACTCCTATGTTACGTAATTAGGGATTTTAAGGGGCCAGAAGTCCAACACTTTGATCTTCAATATCTCGAAATGGAGGAAAATTTTGAAAAGCAATATTGAACAAAAGATGCTCAAAATATTGAGCTTAACAATCTGCAACAATAATTTCTTTGTTATGCGGTCCCTAAAAGGAGTTACAGGGTCGGCCCCTAAAACGACCCTCTCAAGATATCTCGAGAACGGTACAAAATTTGTAATAACTTGTTGAACAAAAAGTGTTTGAATTGACAAGAGCTTTCATTTGAAATCATGGAAAAGGGGCTGGCCCTTTAAATAAGGGGCTGAGGGGACTCTAAAGTCTTTTAATGATAACTTTTTACTGTGAAATATTTTGTGATACGCTATAGAAGCAATTATGTTTATTCTAACGGTATTCACCTATACATGGCAATTGTTTACTCCTATGTTACGTAATTAGGGATTTTAAGGGGCTAGAATTCCAAAACTTTGATGCTCAATATCTTAAAATGGAAGAAAATTTTGATAAGCAATATTGAAGAAAAGATGCTCAAAATATTGAGCTTAACAATAATCAACCATAATTTCTTTCTTATGCGGTCCTTAAAGGGAGTTACAGGGTCGGTCCCTAAAACGACCCTCTCAAGATATCTCGAGAACGGTACAAAATTTGTAATAACTTGTTAAACAAAAAGTGTTTGAATTGACAAGAGCTTTCATTTGAAATCATGAAAAAGGGACTGGCCCTTCAAATAAGGGACTGAGGGGACTCTAAAGTCTTTTTAATGATAACCTTTTACTATGAAATATTTTGTGATACGTTATAGAAGCAATTATGTTCATTCTAAAGATATTCACCTATATATGGCATTCATTTACTCCTATGTTATGAAGTAAGGGATTTTAAGGGACCAGAAATCCAAAACTTTGATCCTCAATATCTCAAAATAGAGGAAAATTCTGGAAAGCAGTATTAAACAAAAGATGCTCAAAATGATGTGCTTAACAATGTACAACCATATATTGTTTGTTATCTGGACCTTAAAAGGAGTATTAGGACCAGATTTGAAAACGATTTTCCCCAGAAATCTCAAAAACAGTAACCAATTTCTAAACACTTATTAGCGGTATACAAAAACACAATTAAATAGAATGAATGAAAAGGAGCTGATCCCTCAAATAAGGGACATTAAAGGGATAAATAGTTTTTCACCCAATACGCTTAGATCCCGCTTCTTTTTCCGGATAAGTTTTGTTGGCGCAGATCAAGAACACGGTCATTCCATATTCTAAAAATCGGACGGAAGACCTCCTCGTTGCTCGCAACGAGATCGTGTCTAGTTATTATTATTATTATTATTAATATAAACACTTATTATTAGCTTTGGTTGTACATTAATATAAGAAAGTCCGAAAATGAAGTTTCGATGAAGCAGAGTAAAAAATCAATTTTTCAATCCTTTTAAAGAGATACAATTTAAAATCTGCACTCAGCCCACGAAAGTAGATAACACTGTATAACGAAGAAAATATAATTAAACATAATTATTACGTATATTACAAAAATAAAAAGGTTATTTTTTATTTATAAGAAATCGTTAACCTGTCAAACGGAATATATACACATGATCTCCTTTTGAGCGAGCATATCTAAACCATTAGAATTCAAGTACATGTACAAGACCCAACTGAAATATAATTATGTATTTCAGTAGAAAATGCATAAATCAGTAAATTTCAGAATCAAATGTTAAATATTATAGTATTCATGTCATAAAGTTATGCTAGTTATTGCTTTATTAAAGTTTTACACACCCAGATTTTATGATCGTTGATCCTCATCGTTGGTGATTGATGAATTCTTGTCCGGAAAAGCAGGTTCTGTAGCACAAGTTAAGGAAGGAGTCTTTTCTGGTTTTCGACTTGTCAAACGTAAATTTGATTAAATGTTCATTAAATCAAGATGAAAGGAAATTAAAATAGTATATTTTTCTTTCTTTTTTACTATCATACAACTTGGCATAGAAAAATGTAATCAATGTTTAGAATGGAACAAGGACTATATTTTTGGCGTAGGAAAATATCACATGTTGCGTAATTCAGAATTGCTGCAGATTATATATATATAATGAGTCTGTTTTATCATTTTAAAAACAATAACAATAATGTTGGATTTTTTTTTACTATTGTGAACTAATAATATGATACTTGGGTTTCAGAGTATGTTTTTAAAATATGATTTGCCTATCAAATAACATTTTATAAGCTTTTTAAAGCGCCCATTCTATACATTGATTTTTGTGAAAAAAATCACTAAAATCAGTTTTTCTCTCTTATGAAACGGTCAATATATTAGCTTTTCTGTCAATTTATATCTTTATATAAAGTCTTCATAATACATAAAAATTAGAAATATTTTATTATTGGAAGCATAAAAAAAAAATCAAAATTTCTTCAAAATTTAAGAAAATTAGAGGAAATGCGGGCTAAGAAATATCAATTTTAGTATAAATATTTATTCCAATTTAGTAGCATAAGCTGATAGACACTCTCATGGTCTATGATTTCATTGAAGATTTGAATCTTCAAATCTTAAACAAATGTCTACAGAACTATAAAGAGCTACACTTATTTTTATCACTCTTTACGTTGAGGAAAAAGGTAGTGACCTTGACCTGACCTTTATCCGAAAACCAAAAGGTCAAATTTAATTAAACTGATAGAATCATTAAGTAATATGATCCGTTTGACTGTGTCAAAATTTCATGCATTTCTTATTATAAGAAGTATGTTTGATAATAAAAAGACTCCTTCCTTAATAGGCATCTTGTATTTATATCGTTCCTACAGTTGTTTCTCTTTTTTGTTAATTTGTGTATTACGTAATACTTTCCATGTAGATAGAATTTTGATACATCGCCGATTTTAACTTTAAATGATTTTATGATCATGATCTCAAATCATGTTGTAACTTTACTCTCTTCAAAATGTAAATGTTGTATAAGTGAGGTCGTATCACAAGAGAGCCTTTACCTCCGACATTCTTTCAATGTTTTAAACTGTTAACAAAAATAATGTATTCATTGCATAATAGTCTGTTGTTAACTACAGTTTTAAAGTTCTTAATATTTTTGATTAACTTTATATGAAGAAATGTTGGGTACAAGATACTCAAATAATGAGTAAGATATATAACCGATATGTCTGCAGTGTCATGTCTATGACATATTTCTAACAAATAAATACTCAGTATTACTGTAAACTGTTTTAAGAAAGTTCTGTTGAAAATGGATAAAGAGGGTTATTAAATTAAGTGGTTAATACGACCGTTTACAGAGTAAGCTTGCTCAATCACCATTTTTGGTATTTATTAAGGTAAATTTTCTTTTTTTTTCTTCTGATATTTTAGACGGAATCAAGAAATGTTATATATGCTCAATATTTGATTTTGCTTCATGAATTCGTAAATCTGTTATTATTGTTATTATGCAATTCAAAAGCAAACTGTAAAAAATGAACATGGGTTGATTTTAAAAGACATTTTCGTCTTGTTTCATAATGCTACAATATCAATGAAAATCAAACTGCTCATCAATTGATCTTCAAAACCATAATTGAATTTGAAAAATACAATAATGTCAGATGTTAAGAATGAAATTCTAGTCTACATGTGAAAACAAAATACTATTTGACAATTCTTTGATTAAATCTTGATCCTTCGTAATCAAAAAAGTGTTTTGATGTTTATCGGGATAAAAGTTTATTGATGTGTGGACTGCATTATATTAAAGACTTACACAAACCTCTAGTTCGCATTATGGCTGACCATGACCAAATGAGGTGTTTGATACATGTAATTTGCTGAATCAATAAACGTATTTTAATGAATCTCATTGCATAGCTTGAAATGTATTTAAAAAAAAACCCTTTTTATCACAAAAAATATGTATAAACTATAACGAGTGCAAATCTCCGGCCCAAAGAGTAGGCAAGAAAAGTGAGGTCTAAGCGCCAGAGCGCGGGAAATAGAACGGGACGAATTAACAAATTCATATAAAAAGTATTTTGGCAGCATCCCAGCATGCCCTCTAGTCCCCAAAGTGCTTAGCAGAAAATGGCCGACTTTTCATTCGGAATTACAATTTTGTGAGGTTTGTTGACTTGTTATTAGTACTGTCACTTTGGTGAGAACAATGAAAGCTATTTAACGTTCCTATTTCTTCATATTCCGTCAATAAATATATGAAATAAATAAAAGTTTACTTGTGACATCACAGTGAATTTGCGCTGGATTTTTCCACAATAAACGTGTAGGTGGATCAATCATCTGTTCAGTGTGTAAAAAGTACTCGGTATCTAGGTGTAAACTGACATTCCGTAACTGATTATATTTTGTTTTAAATCTTGTATGGTTTAGATAAGGAAGTGATTGCATGCTACTGACATATTGATCAAGTAGTGGTAGGAGGGAGGGTATGTAATTTTCTTTAGAGTTACAGCCCCGTCTAAAATAAATACAAAGATATAAATAGAAAAATTTAACACTTAAAACCACTCAGCAGAAGTTTGCATTTCATTGCCATTATAGAACTGCAAATTTCAATATCTAATACTTAGGAAACAAATATAAACAAATTAAAAAAACCACATACAACAAAAACAGGAAATAAATAAGAAAGTTGAAACTAATTTAATTGATCGCTTACGGATTTCATTATTACAATTCTCTTTGAGTAAGGAACTGTCATTAAGAATATGTGTAGTTCTTGCTGCGTTGGTCACTATCATCGCAAAATTCAACGTATGAATTTTTTTTTTCAAGTTGTGATACTTAGGTCCTTACAATACCCATCAAATCTGTAAAAGAATTGGTTTAGATTCTTCGGGAGAAACAACGAAAAAACATGGTCATGGAGAAAAATGTTTTGGATAATGATTAAAAAATTAAATAATTTGCAATTAAATGTTTGATTGAACTCAAAATTATATATTACTGTGCAAAAACCCTTCACTGTTTTCCCGACTTAAAGACACGGATTATGTTAAACTAATTAAGGACAAGATTTGCGAGGTTAAGCTAAAATATGCATGTTAAGTCTATAAAAGAGAACTAATTCCAGAGAGAGACAATGCCATAATATCTTTAACAGTAATTGACCAAATGTTTCTAGACATCCTGTTAATGGAAATAAGAGGGAAAACAATTTCATACCTTACTTTTAAAAAGAAAATGCAGGTAAGCAAGAATCACAATTAGAAAAAGAAATACTAATTCTGGAACAAAACATTGGAGAAAAATCCTTGTCGGATATTACCAGTAGACAAAATGAACTTGATAATATACGAAAAGAAAGACTGAAAGGACAGTGTTTACAGTCAAGAAGCAAATGGATAAAGGAAGGTGAAAAACCATCAAAGTACGTTACTTCTTTAGAATATAAAAACTTTATCAATAAGCAAATACCAAAACTAGTGCAAGAAGACGAAACAATAATATATGATAAATATGAAAAAATATGGCGCCCAATAATTTTATTAAATGTTGTCTATATATTATTATTCTTTCTTTTTGTGGTAATTTTATTTTTTATTGTCATTAAATACAACATATAAACAACATTTTATCAAACAAAATATAATAGATGCGATAATAATGATAGTATTAGCATTGACAAAAGTAGTCACAGAACATGTGCTGGTAATAATAACAAAATTTTTATATTATGTCGTATGCATACATCTTTATGAAATGATAAACATTTTCTTTTTTCAGTTACATTTTACGGTACATGTATATTACTTCAAAAAAGGATAATAGTGGTAATGGTAATAATAATAGGGTTTATCACAAAACTCATATATATAAATACGATTACTACTAAATAAATTTGAAGAATTTTAACAATAAACGTAGTTATATGCTGTCTATAGGGATCACCACTTCTTCGTTCATTCACATACCCTATAGACAGCGCTACTGGAGGACTGGTTTCCTCTCAGTAGATACTTTATCTATAAATGTATAATTATATATAATATAAGTTTACATATAGTAATATTTTACAACATACGAGTAAAATCAGTGATATAACTTGCTCTAGATTTATTTTGTACTTCAAACGTAAAACAGATGCGTAATTTAACAGAGATGATTTGATATGCGTCTTAAGACCTTCTTCGTTTTCATCTATTTTTTCTAATATACAATACGATTTATACTTATATATTCTCAGTGCCATTAAGGATATTAAAAAATTCAATGTTGCAGTTTCTCTATTGTTTTCTAAGTAAAAACCTATAATAATATGTTTCAATTTAACATCAAAAGAAAGAAATTCACTTGATAACCTCCATATCATTAGCACATTTTTACATTCATAAATCAAATGTTTACTTGTTTCCATTTTGTTACACATCCTGCACTCTGGTTTCACATCTACCTTCCATTTACATAAATATGCATTATTACACAATATATTATTAAGCAGTCGGTAATTGAAGTCAGATAATTGTTTATCTTCTACTTCTAAAATTTTACAGACATATATTTTTTCCCATTGTTGAGTATCGTGAATTTCAAACTCCTTCGATAGTTTTGTCTGGTAGCAAGGTTTTATAAACTTCATTTTTATAAAATTTTTGTAAAACAAAAATGCATTTTTTTCCATACAAGTTATCATAGCCAGTTTGAAAATAAAAATCTAAGCCAATTTTTTCTTATCCACAAATTTTGTATTTGCAAAATCATATTTTCTCACCACTGATTTTAACACAGAAATAATAGTCTTATATTCACATAACCAATTAGATCTATCTTTCAAAACACTGGTAAAATTTTCTAAAGTTCGAATTTTTCCGTTATCATCCAGTATTTCTTTTACAAATAGGGTACCACTTTTAACCCAATTTTCAAAAAATAATACATTTCCTTTGTATCGCATATTACAATTGTTCCATATCGGCTGTCGTAATATATCGACATTTGACATTACACCTAATCGGGAAATTTTACATTCATTTTTCTTTATAAAACAGATGAAATTTTAGATTGTCTACGTTACTCGAAAATTGCAAAACATACATCACATCTATATTATATTTGTTACAAAAACCGTTCAGTATATTATACAGAACTTCTTTTGATTTCATTATTATTGGTAACCAGGCCGCTTTTAAAGCTTTGAGTTTACTTTCTACATCAATGATACCCAAACCACCATTTCTTACATCGCCGATAAGAGTATTGCGTTTTATTCTTTCTGTTTTATCTATACGAAATAAAATATGAGACGTTGAATTTTCTTTAAGAATTTCTGCCCTGGGAGGCATAAAATAGACGCTACGTATATAAGTTTTGATATAGCTAGTGTGTTAATTATGCAAGACTTTCCAAATAATGTTAACTTTCTGCGTTTCCATGATTCAAACAGTTTTCCCATATCATTATATATTTTCATCCAGTTTTTGTTGTAACATTCCTCTTTGTCATGTCCTATATATATATATATATATATATATATATATATATATATATATATATATATATATATATATATATATATATATATATATATATATATATATATATATATATACCAAGACACTTTACAGCATTTTCAGCTACTTTTATTCCATTAATTTCTGTAACTGTTTTTTTATCCACCAAGCAATAAAACTTCCGTTTTACTAACATTTATTTTGGACCCTGCGTGATTACAGAACTCGTGTACTATTTTCATAAAAGAAATATCATCTCTTACAGTTATTGTCAAATCGTCTGCGTGCTGAATACTGTTAATTTCATTTGAGTTTATGTTAATACCTTTTATGTTTGGATCACTTTTAATTTTCATTGCTAAAACTTCAGCTACAAAGAGATATAAGAGTGCCGATATAGGACAACCCTGTCTAATGCCTTGTGACATATTACATGTTTTAGATAGCCAACCATTATTTTTTTCATTTTAAATGTTGAATTCCTATATAAAATTTCCACCCATTTCATAAAGTTATTACCAACATTGTATTTTCCTAACACTTTAAATAGAAAATTCCATTCGACAGAATCAAAAGCTTTTTCAAAATCTAAGAACAGTAGTATACCATTTTCATTTTCTGCATTACAATAGTCAAAAATATCTAAAATAAGCCTAGCTTTTTCCCCAATATATCTCCTTTTCACATAAGCTGTTTGGATTTCATTAATTATTTTTGATAAAACATTTTGGAATCATTTGGCAAATACAAATACAATAATTTTATATTCAGTGTTGGTGAAACTAATCGGCCTGTAATTTTTTAATAGGTTTCTTTCACCCTTCTTAAACAAAAGAGATACTCTGGATAATTTTTGGGTACCTGTAAAGCTGCATAGAATAATGGCCCAATATCCGACCAAAACATTTGATAAAATTTGCTAGATATACCATCAAAGCCAGGAAATTTATCTTTTTTCATTTGAAATACTGCGTCTATATATTAGCCTCTTGATGTATAGCGGAACGATTAAAAAGGCATGGGGACTTACACTTGTTTTTTCTGTCCCCCGTGTATGAGTTTATATAAGCAATTACATGGTTTTCTCATTTCAATGTATTTAAGATAAGGTTTACTATCTTATTTAGAATTTCATAACATACTTTAAACTAGCGAGACCCAAATCTGTACATTATATTTTTTTTTGTTACATTACCATACAGGACGTATTTGTCTTTTTTGATGCATGTGTGAAAGGGTTAAGTGAATGTATCATGCATAGGTGCTTACTTGCAATACAGTTTACAATTTATCAATGACTAAGTGTAAAATAACTTCTGTAAACTGCTGAGGGTTACATGACCCCATGACAAGAAAAGATGTTCTTAACTATTTAAGAAGTCATAAATCATCCATCTATTGTTTACAAGACACTCACTGTACGGAATTAGATAAAAACTCAGTTTATGCTCAATGGGGTAATGTGATGCTTATTTAAGCTCGGGTAAATCGGATGCAAGAGGAACATTAACCTTATTTAATAACACAAATGAAATAAATATTTTAAAAGTTATTAGCAATAATGAAGGAAATTTCATTATATCAAATACAATGATAGATAACAAGTATTCAATAACGCTAGTCAATTTATACGGGCCCAATAGGGATATTCCTAATTTTTATTCTGAGTTGAGTGATACAATAAATGACTTTTTTTATACTGACTTTATAATTATGTGTGGGGATTGGAATATTGTGCCAGATGACCAATTAGATTGTTTTAATTATCTTAGAGAAAATAATCCAAAAAATAAAATTGAAATAGAAAAACTAAAAACAAAATTCAATCTAGTAGATCCCTGGAGAATCAAAAACCCAAATGTTAGAAAATATACATGGAGTAGGAAAAATCCTGTAAAGCAAGCTAGAATGGACTTTTTCCTTGTGTCGGAGGAACTCCTATCAATTATTGATAATTTACACATATTACTACCCGGTTATAGGACTGACCATTCTATTATTGAATTAGACATCACTATAAATGACTTTAAAAAGGGGAAGGGATTCTGGTGTTTTAATAATTCATTACTCAAGAATAAAGACTTTGTAACAAATGTTAAAAACATGATTAAAGAAACTGATAATGAATATCATATTAATGAATAAACACTGGAAATTCCTGACAACTTATTTTTAGATGTTTTATTGATGAAAATAAGGGATATGGCAATACAAATGTCGTCAAAATTAACGCGAGAAAGGAGAGAACATAAAGTAAATATTGGTGATAATTTAAAAATGTTACATGATATGTATTCTGTTAACCATTTGCCACTATATTTAGATATGATAAACGACCTTGAGAGAGATCTGGAAGAAATTAGAAAATATGAACTAAAGGGGCTTTTGCTAAGAAGTCATTGTAAGTGGATAGAAGATGGAGAAAAACCTACAAAAAATATTTGTGCTTTAGAAAAACGAAATTATGTAAACACAAATATTAGCAAAATGGATATCGATGGTAAACATATACATAAACAAGAAGAAATATTACAAGAAGTAAAAGAGTTTTATAAACAACTGTATGCAAATAAAGATCAAGATCTTGATGATGTAGACCTAGAAGATTTACTACAAAAAGTAGAGGTTCCCAAAATAAATAATAAAATAAAAGAAATTTTAGATGCAGAAATTACAAAACAAGAGGTGCTTCAAGCCCTCAAAAATTTTAAGAATGACAAAGCATCTGGAACAGATGGCTTTACTGCAGAATTTTTTTTTTGAGGGATATTGATTCCTATATCCTCAAATCTTTTAATTATAGTTATGAAATGGGACAGTTATCTTATAATCAAATGCTAGGAATTATATATATTCTCCCAAAAGGCAATGAGCCAAGGTAATCTCTAAAAAATGGCGACGAATCACCTTATTGAATATTACATATAAACTGCTTACTAGTGTCTAGGCGAATCGAATGAAACCAACTTTAACGAAAATAATTCACGAAAATCAAAAGGGCTCTCTTGCTGGTAGATACATAGGACTGGTGAAAACTCTAGATTATTGTATTGTATGACATTATGCACTATTGTAAGGAATATAATAATCCTGGTCTTATTATTCTGGTCGATTTTGAACAATGCATTTGATTCTATCTCTTGGAAATTTATTTACAAAGCCTTGCATTTTTTTTTATTTCGGTGAGAATTTTATAAAGTGGATAAGGATTTTGTTTAAAGAGCCTATTAAATAATGTGTTATTCAAAATGGTATTTTTTCTTATTTTGTTCATATGGGACGAGGTTGTAGACAAGGGGACCCAATTTCACCATACTTGTTCTTACTTTGCGCACAAATAATGGGTATAATGATTAGAAATAATAATCTTATTAAAGGAATTGTTATTGAAGATAAGGAATACAAATTATTACAATATGCTAATGATACAGTTTATTCATGGATGGGTCAGAGAACTCCATCAGTTCAATTTTATCTTTAGTCAACCAGTATTCCAAATTTTCTGGATTGAAACCAAACTATGATTAAACACAATGTATACAGATTGGATCTACTGCTTATACTGTCCAAAATGTATGTGAAAAATACAAAAACCTAATGTGGTCACAGGAACCATTTACAGTCTTAGGTGTTACATATTGAATAGACTTAGATACAAACACTATGTTTGAATTAATTTTTTTGCCAAAAATTGAATCAGTTAAGAAATTAATATCATCATGGTCAAGAAGGATTTTATCTACTGCAGGCCGAATAACAGTAGTAAAGACGTTGCTTATACCCAAATTCAGTCATTTATTGATGACGCTACCAAGCCCATCTAAAGAAAAACTCAAAGAAATTGAAGACTTATTGTATAGTTATATATGGAATAACATAACAGCAAGGGGAGCTAAAAACATTATATGCCAAAGGTATGAATGCAGCGGCATGAGAATGACATGTCTTGACTCTTTTTGTAAAAGTTTAAAAATCACATGGATTCGCAGATATTTTGATAATTCCTGTAGTTCAGCATGGAAGCATTTAATAAAGGATTTAATTCCAGATATAAGTTATCTAGCTATATATGGTGTAGATTTTTATAGAAAGTTTAACAAAGATGTCAAGAATGCTTTTTGGATTGATATTTTTTCAGCTCTATCAGACTTGAGGCTATGCATTGATAATCTGACATCTATTTTGAATCCAGTATGGTATAATCAAGATATATGTATAAACAACAAAAGTATTTGTTATAGATCATGGTTAAAAAACGGTATTCAGTTTGTTTTTGATTTTTACACTACGGACGGATCCTTGCTAGGATATCATGAATTTTGTACAAAATTTGATTTAAAAACACCATTTACATTATCTTTTTGGAGTAATTGATTGTATTAGAAAATTACATTTGAATTATGACTATGATAATATTCAAAGAAATCAACCTTTTTTCCCAAAATTCTTACAATTGATTACAAAAAGCAAACAAGGTGGTAGAGATTTCTATGATGTTTTTATTAATCAGAAGTACAGAAAGCCAAAAAATGAAATCAAATGGGAAAATATTTTAAACTTAAATGATGACAACTCTTGGTGGAAAAATCAAAATATTTTGTTTTTTAAAATAACAAATGATATACAATTAATGTGGTTCAATTATAGAATTATACATATAATCTTAGCAACGAATACATTCTTATGTAAAATTGGCATTACCAATACAAATTTATGTAGTTTTTGTAAGATATTTTATCCAGAAACACTGTGTCATCTTTTCTGGGAATGTGAATTTGTTGAAAATATTTGGGAAAATGCATTGATTTGGTTCAAAGAACAGTTTGGAATAGATATATCTCTAAACTATGGAATCCGGATAGGGCCATGTAGTTCACTATCGCATCATCGCACCATCGACGTTTGAGTCGATAGTGAGATGGTGCGATAGTGCGATGACGATGATGCGATAGTGCGATGACGATGATGCAATGGTGCGATAGCGCGATGACGATGATGCGATGGCGCGACAATGCGATGACGATGGTGCGATGGCACGATAAAGCGATAACGCGATGTTGCGATGATACGATAGCGATAACGCGATGGTGCGATAGCGATGACACGATGGTGCGATAGCGATGATGCGATGCTCTATCGCGTTATCATTAGTTCTTTATCGCGTCATCGTCATCGTATTATCGTAGCATCGCTTTATCGACTTTCCATAAAAAGAATTACATTCCCAGCAGCCATTGCACAACATGGGGTTTGATGACGAAGAGATGCTAAAATATAATCAATGGGTAGGACTTAAGATGAAATAAATTTATTACGGACTAAGTAACATGCAGATGTTTGTATTTGTTGATGTATAAATGTAAATCCTGCAAATATTTCATCAGAAAAATAACTTTTAAGTAATTAACTTGTACATAATTCCAATCTAAATCTAAATGAAAGTATAATACATTTGCAATACTATAATTCATATTATGTTCACAAGTCATTAAATATTTAAAGGGAGGTAACTCTGACAATTACAATGAATATAGAGTACGCACTTTTCCCTTGATAGTCATACCAAAAAGTACTGGTTAAAAATAATAAAGACACACTCTTTATCAATTTATCAAATCTAACAGCTCAATAGTATACTGAAATTAAATCTTTTTTCGCTCAATACATAGAGCGTATGTGTTTGTTAATTAATTTGAATGAGAATTGTGTTCCCCCCGTTTGAATCAATGCCTTGATCATGTGGTTTTCATTAATTGCATTGTTTTCTTTGTTTATTTACGTATGATTTAAATATTTATATCGTTAGCAAAAGGGTAAAGCTAATTTGTAATACCTAATTATTATTAGAGAGTCAAGTTTATCAACCTCTCATATAAAATCCGTTCATATATTCACTGCCTGCCGCGTTTTCTCCTTTCAATGGCGCATGCGTAAAAAGTCGATGGAGCGATAGTGCGATGACATGATGACGATGACGCGATAAAGAACTAACGATTACGCGATAGAGCTTCGCATCATCGCTATCGCACCATCGTGTCATCGCTATCGCACCATTGCGTTATCGCTATCGTATCATCGCGTCATTGCGCTATCGCTTTCTCGTGCGATCGCACCATCGTCATCGCATTGTCGTGCCATCGCATCATCGTCATCGCGCTATCGCACCATCGCATCATCGTCATCGCCCTATCGCATCATCGTAATCGCACTATCGCACCATCGCACTATCTACTCAAACGGCGATGGTGCGATGATGCGATAGTGAACTACATGGCCCTATCCGGATTCCATACTAAACAAAGTTGATGTTTTGTTAGGAAAATACTACAAGTATTACAATATATTTAATTTAATAATATGCATAATTAAAAAACATATTTATAGAAGTAGGAGCACGAATTGTAAACCCTCATTTGAAAGGATCAAAGAGGAAATTGTTTATTACTTTCACTGTGAGAAACATATTTATAAAAAAAATTGGTGACATGGAAAGTTTTAATAAGCGATGGAACCTGATAATGTTTAAAGAAAAAAGATATTTTTTTATTCAGTTACAGATTATGTAATACAATTATATATTGCAAAAGCAAAATTAACGTAAAATTATAGTTGTCTTCATATTTTCATATGCATGTGTTTGGATGAATGATGTATAAATGTTAAAGAGAAAAACCTCTCACGAAAGTGTACAAGTTTATATATTTATATATAACTGTATGTAACTTAGTACTTGATGACCCCAGGGCCCCAACCCTGGCACCAAATTTATTGCTTTATATTAAGTGATGGGACAATAAAAGGTAAAAAAAAAAGTCCTAGACAAACTAATAATAGGGATCAAACATGATTTCTAAAAGGGCGATTCATAGGAGAAAATGTTAGACTAGTGTATGATTTAATGAACTATACTCAACAAAATCAAATACCAGGATTATTAATGTTAATAGACTTTGAAAAAGCATTTGATTCCATATCTTTGAATTTTATTTACCAGACCCTTGATCTTTTTAATTTTGGGGATTCAATTAAAGATTGGGTAAAATCGTTCTACAGTGGAATTAAGTCATGTGTTATTCAAAATGGAATAGCATCAGATTATTTTACCCTCAATGGATCTCCAGAATCATTAGATGGAATTCTGAGAGAACAAAATTATTTTGCCGACTCATCAGGATTAAAAATAAAATTCTATAAAAAAACCCCAAAAAAACATTCACTGATCTCAATCAATACTAAATTTGTGATGGGGTGGGGATAGGCTTCAGATACTTATTATTATTAATATCTTTTCATTGAAAAAATAACTTGCAACTTCACAATAACAGATTGTTTTCTTGGTAATTGAACCTTGATATGAAATATCGTTCTTGTTATTCAAATAAATTGCATGCTTGTAAAAACGCCTGGTTATTGTTTAAATGCATGCGAAGTCTCAACACCTGTTACTTTATCACCAGATATGCATAAACAGTAATATCGAATTGCGATTAATTATTTATTTAGCATTGCAAAATTGACAGTTTACGCAGTTTGTTATTTATTGATATTACTGAACACGCGGACACACGTGAGCATTATTTGTTGCAAAACAATTCAACATACATTGAAAAATATTACGGACACGACTTACTGAAAGAGAGGATATTGTAGGATAATATTATATATATATATATATATATATATATATATATATATATATATATATATATATATATATATATATATATATATATATATATATATATATATATACACCAAGCACTAGCACAATAACTTCCAATTGCGATAATAAAATATCTTACTTTTTCTCAAACGTTCAAATACTTATAATTATTTTAAAATAAATAATGCTATATTCAGACAATTGTTGTAAAACGGCATAGTCTTAGTCCTCGGTTTGCCTGTTGCATGATGTGTACCATTTCGTTGTTAACAATGTGTCTTTTTTTCTATATGTCAATGAACGAAGACACATATTAATGTTTATTAGATAAACACTTCCTAGATTTTTTTTTAATCTTTTAGATTTAGTAAAGTGAAACCCAACCTATTTCCTGCCATAAGATTGTATTTATAACTGACCCAGACCTGATCTGATGCTATATAGGACATGTGTTTAGTTAAACCAAAAGCTGTGCTCTGAAACTCGGAGCAAGCCGTATCATTCAACGAGTAATTGTTTTCTACACGACTATTTCCTTTCTCTGTGATTTGAATTCCACCCAGTAACTCCCTCACATGTTTTTTGTTGAGTGTCTCCGTCATAGAGAGCTGGTGGGTGTAGAGTATTATTTGTGTTGAGGGAATTTCTCTCTTAATGGAGAGGAGAAATTGTAGCGGGCTATACGCTTGTTCATATTTGTGTTGATATTTTTCTATGCGTACAATATTTCTGTTTATTTTTATCTTTTGTTTTAAACATACATGTGTGAGATCAACACAAAATGCAACGTTTTCAAAATGTTTAATTAGCTTTCTCAGTCTCTTGGCCTTTGCTAGCATCCCGTTTTGAAAATAAATTGAATCTGTGTGGCAGTCAATTGTAGTTCGGACGTCAGCTACCATTTCTTCCAGCATAAGTGGTCGTAAAACCAAAGCATTATTTTTTATCGTGTGAATAGCTCCCCTGAGCTCTTTTCGTGTTTTTCTATATGCTTTTGGTATGCTCAAAATTTCATGCTTTGCTTTTCTAAATAGGAAACTTGGGAAACTCTGAGGTTCGTGATCAGAACAAAAATCACACACAGGAACTTGACAAGGTTTACAGTACTTTCTACACACGTTGCTTGGATGTTTGAAACACTTCTCTTGTTTTGGGATGCATTTGAATTTTTCACTGTATAACACAATTTTGTGTTTTTTTGTTTGAAGATCTTTTTCATGATTCTCTTTACACTGTTCACATAGATCCGATAGACATGAAACACAATGATACTCTGTGTTTCCCGGACACTTGCAACACTGGCGTACTCTATATGGGATGCAATCTTTGTCCATGATGAAAACGAAAATGAAACCGGCGTAATCTCTATGGGATGCAACCTTTGTACATGGTGAAAACGGCCTTTGAACAAAAAAGAAGTGATTACGATTCTATAAGGCTTGCAAATGTATTACTTAATCTCAAAAATTCATTAAAAATATGGCAAAAAGATACAATGCATGAACTGTCAACAAATGTTTTGGATAATTCAAAACTGTTTTCTTCTTGTAACTAAGTTTAAGCAAAATTGAATGGATAAAAAAACACACTACCAAACCCTTTTTTAAATTTTATTTTGTTCAGACGTTGCACTGTAACAGCTTTAAACGTCTGTCACAATAACATAAACCCTTTTTTAACCTTGTCTGTCTATGTTGTCTAAAAGAATGCCGAAATATGTTTTGAAAATCGTTACAAATACAAACAAAAATGGAAATATAATCATGCATCTTATAAATATGCTTCAAGAAAGACGATATTGTATGGTTGTCTTTTAATAAAGGACAGCGGCCAATTTCTTAGAATATTGAAACAGATTAATACAATCATGGTATTCTGATTGATTCAATTTAGTATCAATGTGTAATAGCTGATTTGACATCTGATTTAAAATCAAAGAAAAACTTCAATAATAACAAGGTCAAAAGCAAGCCCTGAATAAAAGATTTTTTTAAAAACTTGATTGAACGTAATATCACTTTTTTGAAAGAGCTATTTACTAGTTGATGCAATTTTTTATATCGGAGCTTAAATGAATATTTAACTAACTGTATAAGATTTTTAATTGCTCTCTAAATTGACAGGTCTTCTAGCGGAAGTTTATCCAGGCGTGGCAATTTCAGCTGAACACAATTATGTACAAGTAATAGCCTTCCAAAAAGCTTGCCTGACTAAACAAATTTATTCAATGGAAGCATGCATGTATCAATTAAGCTATCTTATCAGAAATGAATTTTAATTTTCGCTGCTGATCATAAATTTATAAATGGAACATGCAAATTTAAGACCAAATGTTAGTCTTTTCTTCGATCTAGAACAAAGTACATATATATCACTTAAAATTCATTTATTTTATTAATTCATTTTTTTAGGAATGCACACATATCATATAAGTACATGTAAGTTTGAAAGCTGGATAGTAAATAATCGTTTTTATCAAATTGTATTTGTTATATTAATTGCAAAATACATATATATATCACTTAAAATTCATTTATTTTATTAATTCATTTTTTTAGGAATGCACACATATCATATAAGTACATGTAAGTTTGAAAGCTGGATAGTAAATAATCGTTTTTATCAAATTGTATTTGTTATATTAATTGCAAAATCAACTGAAAGGCATTTTGTAAAACTTCCAACCTTATGAAATAAGAGAGGGTATACAAACACGTATTGTTTTTTAATGTGTGTGGGCAGCTTCGTTAAAATCATCTTGACAAGCAATTAAAAAAGGGTGAATTCTCAAATTCATGAAAAAAAACTTAACTGTAACTTCAATACAATTAGAATTCCTTATTTGCAGAACTTTTCTGCTCCTACAAAAGTGTAGGGGGGCAAATCCATGATACTTCCATTTATCCTATAAAGTTAAGAAAGTACCAGCTGTCAAAATAGAGGGGAGGGGGAAGCAGCCTCCCTCATCCCAACCCCCGATGCTACGTGCCTGTGATGTAAACACATGGTGTGCTGTGGGGTATTTGCATGATCCCAACAGACTCGTCAACTAATCGACACACAAAAACTATGAATGAGACATTTTGGCGCGAAATCCTGCTTTACCGTTCACGCAACGAATGAGCTCATCCATTGGCAGAGATCCATTGGGGGGGGGGGGGGGGGGGAGGGTTGGATGAATTTTTTGACATTTGTTTTGTAACAGCTACATATATGTATATTATACTTTGGATCGGATATTTTGGAAGAAATCTATCGAATTTACATTTAGTAAGACACACGAGTTATGTTCCCTTTTCAAGATTAATGAAATCGCCCAACTAAACGAAAATGGGGTCACAGCCCGCTTTGGCGATTTAGTTCCTCCATTAAATATTCCAGCTGCATAAATATATATTTGTTTTAATCCAAATTGACGACTCTCTTGTAATAATGATAATCCAACACCAATTATCTCTTACATTGTACGGTAATAGACAATAGGTTACAACTTGTTGCGATGACCCCCTCCCCATTTTTCAACGTTCAAATATGGTGGAATGCTGTTCTATTTTTAAACCAGAATTACACACGTGCTCTGCATGGTGACCGTCCCTTTTACTTGAAAACTCTTGCTCGCTGTTGTTATTACATGCCATATAACATTTTCATCAATTATGAACATAAATGCTGACATTTTAAACATGCATCGGTTAATCTTTTTAGTGAAATACCATAATATTGCTTGTCCCATTTTCTGCACTGTTTCGGAGATTGCAACTTTTAAACCTTAGATATGCCTGACGTCATGACGTCAGGCAAGTATGAGGGACCAGATAACATTGATAAGAATTAATCAAAGAATATATTGATCCATGCACCTTATTACTGATTTTTAGTGTAAAACGAATGGAACACATTGCTCACCAATCCGCTCTTGCCCCATTTTTGCACTTACTCGGGCAAACCGAAATTGAAACAGTATTTGGACCTAAGCACAAATCAATACCGCTGACAACACGTAGTTCCTGAAAATAATCGATAAATTCGATGCAATGTATTCTGAAGCATTGTTTTTCAATAAAACCTATTTATTGATACCATGAAAATAGTGAGATTTTAAATGGTACAAACAGTTTAGATATGTTTTGAAGTCGTATGCATGTATTCATACGCTAGACTCCAATGTACTAGTCTCGTTCAACCAGACGCTCGGCTGTCTCCGTTAATATTCGACAAAACAGTGAGTCTCTCTTGCTTGTCGGAGATAAACGGAGACAGTCGAGCGTTTGGTTGAACAAAACTAGAGTTCAATCGTGCCTGGATCCATACAATTTCTTAGAAATATTTCGATTACTGATACTACTTGCCATGCAAAATCACATATCGCTGATTTTAAAATAAATGATAAATAAATCGATAAAATCAACTCCCGTCAGTACTTCAGTACTTTGATTTATTTACTGACCACATTTTAAAGTATTTCAGGTAACAAATTACTAATAATCTTAAACTTCATAATTATATACTCTCTCTCTCTCTCTCTCTCTCTCTCTCCTCTCTCTCTCTCTCATGAAGTCTAATCTACAATTCACATATAGAATACAAGCGCGGATTAAGCTTTGCTCTGCGTAGGGAACAGACTATAATTGTTATCAGAACATATTTCACACCTAATTATCCCAATTTCACACCAAATTTTATATGAGGCAATTTCACAACTGGCTTAAAGCCTATGATTGGTCACATCCATTGTCATGACTGATTATGTATTTGTTTCCCTAGACAGATAATTTGGGAATATATTTGCAGCCAGAACTTAACCAAAGATATTTTTCCTTTTTTGTCAAAACAACATTGAATGGGAATGAGGGCATTATTTAATTTGTCAATCCCTTAGTTAGAAATTGCTATTAACCTCGGACTAGGCTCTTTGGCAACGTTTCTCACATCATAGTATGCATACTGATTACTGCCAAATACCCATTTAATAACTGTATACTATAATCATAATGTCAATAAACGACACACAAAAACAAACTAATGATAGCTTAAAGTCTCCTTAACCAAGTGACAAAGTAAGGAAAGTTTAGCTGCCCTTTATTCATTAACACTATACTGTATATTATTTCTTCTCGTCCTTTTAATTTAAAAAGGACATACTATAGACCGATAAACATACCATAAAGTTTTACAAAATACTACATGGATTGTCTAAACCTAAAAGACAAAAAAAACTACATGAAAATTACATATACCAAACAATTGTTGATAAGAAAAATAGTCAAGGATTCAGCTCTTTAGCTTATTAAACCAATGCACCTCTGCGAGTGTGTTCGGAATGTTTTCTTTATCGTTGCTAAGTATGTAATAAATCCAGAGGTGCTCGAATGAAAGTTCACGAGATTTCACCGAGATCTGTTCAGTTCCTTTGAAATTTCGAGTGGAAGTATAAGTGTTCGGATAATATTCTCAAAATACGTAAGTACTGGTTAATTTTCAAATCATATCCTACTTTGATTTATGTTAAAACATTAAAATTTTTTTTAAAGATGTATGTCTTATTTTCACCATCTAGCGGTTATTTATATTTAACGATGATATTCAGAACAGAGTTATTGTTCGTGTTCAACCACGTGAAGAGTGGTTGAAAATATAAACATTGGGTTGTTAAATAAAATCATAGCCATGTTTGATGCTTGAAGTATGCAATACTATGTTTTTAAAAAGGAATAATGGGTGAATGTTTTGCATAAAAACTTAGTATATCGAGCCATTTTCAAGGAGCATTCTGAATAGAATAGTATAGTCTCGTTCAGTATTGATGTTATTACTAGGTCAGGCGCGGATCGAAAATTAATTCCATGGGGGATCTCTACTATGCATGTTAATTGTTCCAACAGCAGAAAATAAAACTATGTTTTCTACCGTCACATTTATTTATAGAACACATTTTATCCACCAATTAATGAAAATAAAGTTTAAAATCAATATCCGTCTAGAATTTATATTTGACAACACGTACATAGATTCTATAAAATATACTATAAACACGAGGCACGAGTTTTACTGCGAAACTGAAAGGATCAAATAAAACCACGTGGTCTAAAATTTAAATGGCAATAAAATTCGCAGGGGTGCAATGATTAACATCTAAAATGTGACGTTCAGACAGGTTTGGATACCGTTGGCAGATACCTTATTTAGTTGAACATGACTGGGGTTGCTGTCAAAACCCGGTCCAGTCCGTTATTGTGTATCCCATATCATTAAATAATTCATACATTATAGCAAGTTATATATTGGACACATTGACATGAATCATTAATTAATTCTGATTACAGTTGGTGATATGCAAAATTCTCTATTCAGTCTAGAGTATTTTTTAAAACCACGTTAGACTAAGTAGCTAGATTTCAGTCACTCAGTAAATAACTATGGATGGGATACGAAGCTAGTACAATGCCAAATCCAAATGGATCGCCTAGTGAAATGATTCCAAAGGAAGATATAACTGCTTTAAATAAATCGGTTGCCACAACTAATTCTCCACCAAGAACACCGAAAAGGGGTAAAATATACGAAATACACCGATTCCGATCGTGCCGCTATTGGCAGGGAGAGAAAGAAGAAGAGAGAGAACATTTTTAAAATGGCGTTGGCTTTCTTTTTCCCCCCGGTAAATCGACTTGAGACGAGCACATGGTGTACATCAATGATGATACCCAGATTAATAGGAATAAGTAGAGTGTATATCACCTATGAAATAAAGGTAAATGAATAAACACGATCATAATAATTAATGACTCGTTAACAGAAAAACGACTTTCTGATTTGTATGTGTGTTAACTGTAACAGTCAGGGTGAAATATCTCCCCCCCCCCCCTTCTTTTAACATAGATGATTTTAATTTTTACGGACATGTCCAATTCGTAAAAAAATTACGCGTAAAAATTCAAATCGCCCTATTTTAAGACAACTTCGTAAAAAATCACATCGGCAAAAATTACCCGTTATACGGTATTTCATGGGAAAAGGTTTTTTAAAGTCAGATATCTGTCATGGCTGGTGGAATACAACTGATACATTTATCATTTAATGTTACTGCTCAAATCAAAACCAGAAATAAAATGAATATAAACTCATGTCTAATTAAAAAGCTTATAATTTAGATTGTCATTTGCATGCATACAACTTTATCAAAGGAACATCAAAATACACCAAACCACTGCGGCAATTGTTTAAAAAATTACAAACTTTTTTGAGTAATTAATTCGGGTTACACGTTTATGAAGGTGGCGAAATCGTTTAAAAAAACAAAAAATACAGACTGCGCGAGTTATATACTTGTGATATTGGTACAATAAGGGAAATAATTCACATTATCAATCTCATCAGCTAGGTACATCCATTTTGAATAATTTTTAACTGATTCCTTTACTACTGCACGGTTCCTCGCTCATTACAAGACAAAAACTCACCTTACTAAGAATTGTTAGCTTATGTGAATTGCTATCGTTAAGATTTATTATTCTACAAACTGTACAGACACTCAACACTTTTCTAACAGGCCATAACCTTGTTAACCAATGGTTTCGTTTCACGAAAAAAATACATAAAAGAGATTGGACGAACAAATGGAAACCGTTTCGAATGCCAATTACTGGTTACATAACAAATTGATATACATTGGTTTGTTGTTTTTTTTGGTCTGAATTTAAACAGAAAAAAACCCAATTAAATTGTTAAAGAGTATTAATAACTGTTTTCTTACTATTCGAAAAAATCGTCTCAAAATTTTGACTTTTTAATGTATTTTGTGGTTTTGATTTAGAGACAGTTTTAATATCACATGAAATTAAAAAGCCATCTTCTTTTTTAAATGGACATACTTTTTAAGTTATATTAATTGACCGACTTTTGTATTCTCGATGTTGTTTAATTGAATCAGTTGTCCTTGCACTATTTTGCTGGGGATATTTGTACTTAAATTGATTTGATGAAGAATTTTTAGTTTATTAGAAAAAAAATCTATTGAAATACCCTGTGAAAAACTTACGTTTCCTAAACAAGTACTTAATGCTGTTTTCATAGCATCTTATTTCATAACATGTCACTCCCTCCACACACACACACACACACACACACACAGGTTTGTAAACACCGTCAATTGACTACACCTGAAAATTTACATGCAACTGACTACACTGCTTTCTCGTATACTTACAGCGAAGAAAATTCAGAATTCTATTTAAAATGGTATCCTAATGATCGCTATATACTGCGATTTTTATTTTCATTCAAAATAAGACTCTGTAAAATGCCGTGCATCTCACTACATTTTTACACTTTATGAAAACACACATGCAACTCAATACTGACAGAATGGCATGCATTTCACTACACTATTGACAACACACATGAAAATCACTACATTTTGATGTATATACTATCTATCCCATTATAATCTCATAAATAATCTTATCTGCGTTTTAATTCTAAGCGATTTTCTTAAACTTGCGCATCTGAATGTGGGTTTGAATTTTCTATTCATTGCAGTGCTTTACAAGCAAAATCAAAATACAGTTACATAAAAAAATCATAGCTGGTCAGCAAGAAAAAATAATCACCACAAGTGATCGTTTGTACATCAACTGAAAAAAATACATATTAAGCTATTTTTTATAAAACATTATTGACTAAACTGTTGAATTTTACACTGTGAACCATGATAGTTAACGCAGCTATATATACTTGACAATTGCAACGTATTCTAAACACTGAAAACAAACATATACAGTTTACAAGGTTGGTCAAAATATTTTTGATGAGAACAAAATCCCCCAGTCATTCTCCCACTTTGAAAAACTTCACGCTTCTAATACATTAAACAAAAAACGATTATTATTTTACATAGAAAAAAATTAAATTCCCCTTTTGCCCGTAAAAAATGTGTTATTACATAAACTCAGCAGAATTGTTCTACGTTAAGAAAACTGAACGCAGAAGGAACGCAAAGAGAGCGCAATAATCGCAACTACAGCTCTTAGAGGTCGCTGTATGAACGCGCGAGAATAAAAATAACACGTTCAAACGCTGTGTATCCGCAGTGAGAGCGCGACAGAGACGCAGTGACATCCCACATTTTTTGGACTCCGAGAGGTCTTTGTGCATGCGCAATCAACTTATCGTTACTGCAAATATGTGCGTTGCTTGAGCGCGCCAACGGAGATCTAGAGTAGTGGTGCTGTTGCAGACCTTAAGGCGCTGTCATGATGACAACCCATTTCATTATTTACTGTGTGCTTATCAGAATGCAGAAACACGGTGCGTACTTTGTGTATGCTCAAATTGGGCGCCGCCTCTTGCCTTTCTAGGCGATCCCACCGCGACAAATGAAGATGTTGCTGCATTGTTGCGGTGCTGTGTGAGCTGTATGAGCTTTTACTGCTTGCAGTTTGGTGCTTTACATTTTTAAAAGAACGCAGCAGGACTGCATTGAGAACGCACCCGGTGTAACTTGAGTTCTTAAGTGCCACAGTGAAAATTCCATGTCGCACGGTCACCATTTTGTTTAATTTTTTTTTACTACCTTTGAATCATTCACACTTTAACTTTTGACAAGCAAGTCACTCATTAATGGCAAACAACTAACTGTTTACGTATTTTTCCATCTTGGAATCATGACCATTAATGAACAAATTAAACAACAAGTGCGATCGGTCATCAGGGAATCAGCTGTACTTGATCCACCATCTGATGTTCTATATGTCAGCGTTTGCTCTTTATATACCCGGTATTTTGCTGGATTTTTTATCATGATTAGTGTACATTTTTGCCATATGCATATTTCATACATCTTTGTCTCACAGATAATATGGGCATACATGTACAAGTACAATGTACAAAATTAAAACTTACGTGTGCTGATATAGACAGAACACCCTGGAAATTGGTAAATAATATCAGATTGAACATGGGTAATATTAGATTCTGAAAAATCCATAAGTCTTTAGTTAGTAAATAAATTAAAGTGAACATATAAAATGGAGGAAGCCTACTCCATATTCAAACGGCTGTGTTTTTGCAGGAATGACATGCATATTGTATTGATTTGATTTGTTAGTCGTTTTTGTTTTTGTTTGTTTTGTTTTCTTATTGGTGCGTTTTTTTTATTTTTTGGTGCCGATTTAGACAACGCCTCTTGGAGACAAAATTCCACATTCATATTAAACATTTTGCTTACTACAACATTAGAAGAACACACCATAAGTCCACACAATACCTAATATTGTACAGGAGTTGAATGTCTTGCATATATAAAGTTTTAAACCAATTAAAAAGGAGTCGGCAGCTAAACAAGAAATATTAAAACGAGTGTAGGTTAGTTTTACAGATTTTGATCATAAACATATAATGAGCTCTATAAACTATGAAAATTATAAAAATAAAAAAAAATGACTGCGCTTTTGCTCAGTGATCCCGGCCTACTAAAAGGTTTAAACTCGCGTTCACTACATTATCAATGCGCCGACCATGTTCTCAAACACAAAGCAAGGTATTACACACAATTAGAAACAGAGGTTAAAATATTGTCAATTTACCGGTATCTGTAATGCATGTTTTCATGTATAAAGTTTCAAACTCCATGTTTTTGAGAGAGAGAGAGAGAGAGAGAGAGAGAGAGAGAGAGAGAGAGTCCAAATTATATCATGTCATTATCACACTCACACAACACATCAAGTCACTACACTTTTAATACATACATCACAGTTACTATACAGCTGTCAAAAATTTTGCAATACTTTACACTGTTTTTACAAAATTATTTTTTATAAGCACTATATTCCCACTGCATAACATCTAGGTAATTAAAGGCATTATTATTAAAGACACAACAGAACAAGTCACTATATTGTGATACACACAGACAAGTCACTACACTATAAAACGCAAAAATTACCATAAAGATAACAAACAGAGGTAAAAATATTTTACCATGTATTTATATGCAATCAATGCGCATGTAAAATTTCTTATAATCCAACTTCTTTGAAAGAAAACAAAGAGGAGATAGAGAGAAAGAGAGCAAGCGAGCGAGAGTACGGATCGATTCCCCTAGCACGCGTAGAATGAGAGAGAGAGAGAGAGAGAGAGAAAGGGAGAGAGAGTGGGGAAGGTGAGATACATATCATATATACTAATGAAATAACTTTGTAAAATAAACCGTGCTGTACGAGAGAGAGAGAGAGAGAGAGAAAGAGAGAGAGAGATATGCTAGTATATACAGTCCATGAAACGTTCTACATTATCTTGATTTTAATTATTTTTTACGTTTGTTGTTTTTTCATTCATTGTAATCTGTCTTTTCATGTACTTTTCCTACATGAAGGAAAGGCAAACGGTTACCGAACGCCAAGTGAACGGTGATTGTACGGCGCGCATTGATGAATGGTGAATGCACGTAGAACGCAAATAGAGCGCAAACGCGAGTGCATAACGAATATGTTTATTTTATGTATTTATTTATTTCTTATTTTCTACAAAAATGAACTTTATCATTGTATTTATATTAATTATGTGATTTAATACTGAAAATACATTTTTGGGGAGACACTGCTGTACGTGTGATTTTAGTTGGACGTCGGGCTGATTTTTCGTTGATCGGCGCTGTGAGAGAGAGAGAGAGAGAGAGAGAGAGAGAGAGAGAGAGAGAGAGAGAGAGAGAGAGAGAGAGAGAGAGAGAGAGAAAGCTCTAGGCATAGTTTCATATATGTTGATTGTATATCAAATAATAAGTTTTAGAAGTGGAATAGATAATTCAATGTTATTTAAAATTGACAAAGGCATAGGATTTCCTAATCACTTTGATCTGCAAGCGTGCTAAGATAGAATCATACGTACATTTTCGGAGTAAGGAGAGGAAAAATGATCTTTACACGCAGACGATATTTCTAACTAAGTAAAAACCAACTACAAAAAAACCCCAAAAAACTCCAACACACCCTACTGGAAGAAGTTGTTGTTTTCATGAGTATGTAATTTTTGTTTGTAAACAAATTACTTTCTCCATTTTGAAAATATTGATTATCATCTCATTTGATCATTCAAACTTTATAAAATGTTTTCATAATTGTATCATAATCAGAATATCAGAAAAGAATAGGTAGACTTTGATTTTTTAAAATGTATGAAGTGTAAATGGTGTTTTAATAAAAAAAAACATATGTAAAAACAATGTAATTCAATGTGGCTTTCTTTACTTAAATTGAAAGATTTGTCAAGGCATTTTTCAAAGATATTGTAAAGTTCAACAAAGAGTAAACAAAATTGTAAACTCATTTAAGATGGAATAACATAACTGGAAAAAGTCACTCAAATTAACAGTAAATTATTTGATTATGAAAGATATAATGATGAATAAACTGTACATATGTCAAATAAGCGAAAAATTTGCAGTTTGGGGATAAAAAATGATAATCTAAAAATTTCAATTCAGTAAGTAACAACAAAAGCCCTTGTGGGATTCGAACTCGGAATGTACGGATCACAAGCACGACACGTTATCCACTCGGCTATGGAGTGATTTACATGATAAGAGGTCAGCCATTTTGTGATGATGTGTTATTCCACCTTAAAGACATTACAGTGTCCAAAAATATTATCAGTTGATAATTAATTCGTTGATGTGAGATTTTGCAAAGACTTCCTTCTAGATTTCAGAAAAGTTTTCAATATTTTATGGTATTAGATATAAAAGATTAATTATGATTTCAAAACATTCTTAATTTGTGTCGACCAGTTAAAGCCTGTCTCACACAGAACACGGTTGGACACACGGTTCCAATACGGTATACTCGGTTATACACGGGTTGACTGGTACGAGTATTGAGCTCCAACCGTGCCTGGGGATGAGTTGGTACGATTTAGACTCGAATGTAGCACGAGTATGTACGAAAAAAGCACGGATATACTCGGTCAAGCAAGGTTTGTCTCGGTTTGAACACAATTTGCAAACGATTTTCATACGATTGTTGTACGGTTCCAAGTACGGTCTAGTACGGTCTGTTACGGCCTAATACAATTGCACACGACTTTTACTCGATTAACTAGACATTTACAGGGTTTACATACGGTCCCATCGACTTTTGTTCGAGTTATGCTCGAATTATCACACATTTGTGTATGTTTTGATATAAATTGACTCGTTTTGATGGCTTGGCTTCATAAATTTTCGAATTTTCAACAGAAAAGTTATAAAAATGGCAGATGACAGAATAAGGGAATTAGAAATCATGATAAGACTGATAGACATTGAGATTATTTTGGCCAGAAGGCGCGAGGGGAGTGAGCTCAACCGTGTCAATATCGTATATAAATCGTATGGAATCGTGTGAAACCGTTCCAAAGTCCTACATCCAACACCCGGATTAACATTTCATGTGCGGTTGCATATACGGTCTCGTACGGTCTCACACAGTCTTGTACGGTCGCTAATATGATCATACACGGACATGGCACCCGTACCAGTTTTTTAAAAGTTTAAAAAATCATACACGGCTTTCACGGATACACTCGAATGGCCCGAGTGTAAGTCGGATAAGACCACGGTTGGTTCGGTTGTATGTACGGTTTACACGGGTGGCCAACCGTATAAGCCGTGTGTTCTGTGTGAGACAGGCTTAAAATAGTCTTCTTTTCTTCGAGTTCTTTTTGACGTTTCAATATTTACTTGCTTACAGTAGTTATATTTCAGTACATGTTTAGAGAAAAACTGTTCTTTATTTAACTGAAAACTAATAATGGTCCATGCAGCTGTCGTGGGGCACATTAAGACTTGCAGGTAACCTACGACGCGGATGTTATTGCTGCCGTTCGCAAGGCAAACGTACGTATGGTGCAAGACAATCGTAAAACGGAAGTACGGTTCCTACGGGCATCGCACGTTGCGAGTGGCAACCCGTCTTTAAACAAAAATTGTACGTAACACATCCGACTGGCACGTCAAACGTCCGTTTGTCTTTTTAACGCTTCCAGCCACGGGAGTCACGACTGGCAAGCACGATCACCAAACACGTACGGCCAGTTGTGACTGAGGCTTGACTTAAGGTGGCTCACTACACCTTTAAGTATTTTCTCAAATCAGCAGAAAATTACTTGATTATGATAGATAATATAATGGATAAGAAGTATTTAAGTCAAATAGGGAAACAAAAGTGCAATTTTGGATGAAAAATAACATTTTCGAAAAATTAATTCAGTAAACATGAACAAAAGCTCCAGGCGGATTTGAACTCATGATCTGCGGTTTAGAAGCCCAGTACTTTAACCACTGAGCTACGAAGATATACAACCGAATCGAACGATATAAACAGTTTAACAAAACATTTAAATCGCCATCTTGTGATGTAGTGTCTTAAAAAGTATAAGTCTGGGTGTAGTGAAGTACCTTAAATCTTAGTCTATTTTTCTCTCTTTCATATTCCTGTTTTATTCTTTTCTCCATCATTCAAACAGCATATATCATAATGATGAAAAGTTTAAACAATTGAGGTACATTAGATGTATATTGAAATGAAAAAAGAGAGAGAGAGAGAGAGAGAGAGAGAGAGAGAGAGAGAGACAGATGGACAGACAGACAGACAGAAAAGAGAAAGATGTGTATCATTACATCAAACACAAGTCATTACATTGTTAATACACACAGCAAGATATTTATCATAATTACACATACATTAGCCACTACATTGTTGATACACAAAGAAATGTCACTACATTATACACTGATGTCATCCATTTAGCAAAACATTCAAATGTTCACAAAGTCAATAACAAGTACATGTATCTACATATTTTGTTACAACCAAGAAGATGCATTGCTCAATGTTGCATTGATCTCACAACAAAAGTCACTACATTGTTGATTATTATACACAGCAAAGTCACAACATTGTTGATACACACAGTAATGTCATTACATTGTTGATACACACAGCAAAGTCACTACATTGTTGATACACACGACATCGTCACAACATTGTTGAGACACACAGCCAAGTCACTACATTGTTGATACACACAGCAAAGTCACTACATTGTTGATACACACAGTAATGTCACTACATTGTTGATACACACAGCAAAGTCACTACATTGTTGATACACACAGCAAAGTCACTACATTGTTGATACACACAGCAATGTCACTACATTTTTCATACACACAGCAAAGTCACTACATTGTTGATACACACAGCAAAGTCACTTATAATAAGCATTGAATGCTTATTTTTGGATGTCGTTGGTCCTATGACACACCAATGCGGTGCAGACAAATTGAATAGCGCGGTATGATTATTTGTCTGCACCGCATTTGTGTGTCATAGGACCGACGACATCCAAAAATAAGCATTCAATGCTTATATTTATATTTATAGTAATGTCTATTTCTATGAAATATATGTGTCTCGTCGCTTTAAATCCATTACGTACGCTCTCAGTAAGGGATATGAAACATACATGGAACAGCCATATTAACATGTTATTTAGTACGCTTCCACGGCTAAAAATATAGTGCCATAAACTTAGTAGAGAAAAATCTTTTTAATTAAGGAGTAGATATAATGCAATGATTATTTTTCAAAAGTACATATCAAATTAGTTATGAAAGGTTGAACGTTTCGGTTAATCTTACAAAAATAAATATACTCAAAACACGTGTGTGACGTTTATATTTGTGCTCATGGCCCATGAATTGGCAAAGTGTATTCATAGGAAATTGAACGTCCAATGCAAACATAAGGGGAAATATACACTGAATGTAAATATTACATTGTTAATACACACAGCAAAGTCACTACATATTTTATGAATTGGCAAAGTGTATTCATAGGAAATTGAACGTCCAATGCAAACATAAGGGGAAATACACACTGAATGTAAATATTACATTGTTAATACACACAGCAAAGTCACTACATATTTTATGTACACACAGCAAAGTCACTACATTGTAATACACACAGCAAAGTCACTACATTGTTGATACACACAGCAATGTCACTACATTGTTGATACACACAGCAAAGTCACTACATTGTTGATACACACAGCAAAGTCACTACATTGTTGATACACACAGCAAAGTCACTACATTGCTCAGATACACACAACATAGTCACTACATTGTTGATACACACAGCAAAGTCACTACATTGTTGATACACACAGCAATGTCACTACATTGTTGATACACACAGCAATGTCACTACATTGTTGATACACACGACATCGTCACAACATTGTTGAGACACACAGCCAAGTCACTACATTGTTGATACACACAGCAAAGTCACTACATTGTTGATACACACAGCAATGTCACTACATTGTTGATACACACAGCAATGTCACTACATTGTTGATACACACGACATAGTCACAACATTGTTGAGACACACAGCCAAGTCACTACATTGTTGATACACACAGCAAAGTCACTACATTGTTGATACACACAGCAATGTCACTACATTGTTGATACACACAGCAATGTCACTACATTGTTGATACACACGACATAGTCACAACATTGTTGATACACACAGCCAAGTCACTACATTGTTGATACATACAAGTAATGTCACTACATAATGTTTATACACACAGGAAAGTCACTAAAATACATATAGCGAAAATATATTTACTGTATTTATAGACCACCTGAGTGTTTTGCATGTAAATTGCTACATTTAGCTCAGTTGAAAATTCTGTAGTCTCCTGCAAGCAGGAGTTAATTCCCTTCCACCCAATATAATTTATAGTTTGTGCCTCACAGAATATAATTATAATTGTGCAGTTCTGACTATGCGGGGCCACTAGGCTATCTGCCCACTTTGCACCAGCTTCAGTTATGCCTAGGGAGGGAATCGAACCCTCATACATAGTCAAAGTACAGAACTACACCATAAAAATGTCATTTATCAATTAAAAAATGTTTTATATGAAAAAGTGGTCAAAAAGACAGGAAGGTTTATCTGCATTGTTTAAATGAATATATTTGTAATGATAAATTATGTCATTTAAAACATTTTGAATTAATTAATGACTACCTGTTGTTTCTCTTTTTATGTGCGTTTGGTTACAAGGAAGCTTTATGAGGACAACAGATTTACTTGCTGTTCTTCTGATGTATAGCAAACAACAAAATAAACTTAATTATCACTGCAGGAGGCAAGTTTTTTTGCAATGAATTACAGATATGCTCATCATCGCATGCATTTGATACACACATATCTCATCAAATGCA
Organism: Magallana angulata; assembly: GCF_025612915.1. Taxonomy (NCBI): domain Eukaryota; kingdom Metazoa; phylum Mollusca; class Bivalvia; order Ostreida; family Ostreidae; genus Magallana; species Magallana angulata. Next base: position 41,377,414 of record NC_069118.1, on the reverse strand, counting down.
GCACAATGTTTACCTACAATTTCATGCTTTAATAGCATGCAATACATATTGTGAAACTTAAATACATTTAATATCTATTAAGCATAACTTCTCAATTTAATAATGTTAACTATTTATGTAAAAGGTTCCTTAACGATCTCCGATCCTCAGCTAAGTTCGATAACTCTAAATTATCCAGATTTCTTTTATTCGTACCATAAATCTGACTTTTATACAGACAATTTAATTTAGTATTATACTGCTAGTATAACAAATAATCATAGAACTACATGATTGGCGTAGTGGATCCGCGGAGCTCTCCCATGTAGATACATCTTGTTATAGAGTTCGAGCCATCGATGCATCGGCATTTTATTTTTAAAACTCAACTTGTTTATATATTCCGTTATATATCCATTGTAGGTAAATTCGCAATAACTTTGTAAAATGCATGGATACCCTCTAAAACTTTCATTTTATATCAATTCATTTATAAAGGTTGAAAGAAAAATATCATTCTTATGATGAAAAAAAACTTGAGGCTGACAGATTGGAGAACCTTAATAAACTGAAAACTGAAAATAGATTCATAGGCAAAGAAACAATACCATGATTCTTTAAATTTCTTTTTCATCTTCACTTTCTTCCTTTTAAAAAGAAATCTATCTCTTCTGGAGTAAGAATATCAATTTAGTCCTTTTAATAATCAAAAAATGTTTTTTCACTTTAAACCAAGCGATCAATTTGATTGAAATATGACCAAGTTTAAGTCAGGATCTTGGCAAATGTGGATTATTGGATAGGTGGTGTAAAATGAACCAAATTTGAACTTTTGAAAATGTGAATAGAAGGACCCCCCTCCCTTTATGAACCAAGTAACTTTTCTTGACAACTAACAAGAGAATAATATATAATAGTTTAAAGGTATGTAAGAATCATCAAAATCAAGATTTTTAGCATAATCTACATAAAATTACATGATCATGATTACAAATTACATTTTAAATTATGACTTTTGATTAATGCACAAAAGTACATCATGGTTTATTTTACTAAATTGTTTTTATTCAACTTTATTTCATTAGTATATATATGATATGTATATCACCTCACTCTTTCTCTCATTCTCTCTCTCTCATGATAATCATTTAAAATCAATTAATGAATTCTAGCAACACTCAAAAGCCTTCAAATACATAAAATTATACTCTCAATTTTACAAAAACATTATAGGGTACTTTATCCTAAACTCAGTATGAAGTTACTGGGTCTTGCTACCTTTTCTTTAACACACTTACATTCCAAAAAGCTCTCAATTTTTTTACAAAGTTTACTTGACCTATATAATTATGTAATTAAAAAAAATTACTTTAAAATCAAACTAGGCATTTAACAAATTGATCTTATTTTCTCTGCATTGTATGACCCTTAGTATGCTATGCTGCTTTTACATTATGTAATTATAAAAGAGAATTATTACAATGACACAGATTGCCAGATAGCTTTTTTCAAATTGATAGAGACTATAAACACTGGATTTACAATCAGTTATTTATACTTCATTTTTTTATTACATAATTTTGTTCAACATGATGGTTTTGCCTAGATAGAATGTGAAAATTGTAAAAAAAAAAAAAAAAAAAAAAAAAGGAATAAGCTTTGCAGGTTTGAGAAAGTAAGTGAAAACTAAACTTTTGTTAAAATGCAATTTTCTTGAGCTATACTATAAAAACACTTTATTTCAAAATAAAATGTGTGTAATTGATATCAAGATTTGGATCAACATAATCTTGTTAGCATTGCCATGTTCCATACAGCAGAAAACATGCATTATCAAATGACAAATGCGAGCTTCATCACCCTGTTTATGATGACAAAAACATGTGTCGATCTCAATGCAAATTTCACCCAAAAAAAATTCAAACAAAGAATGACAATAAACTTTACATCAGAAAAATAAAAGAGCAAAAATGATAGGAACTGAGAGAGAGAGAGAGAGAGAGAGAGAGAGAATATATACAATATATATTGATAGGCCAGCTAAATAGTCAGGTGACATGCATGAGAAAGTATTTATTGAAATGTCTTGTGTATATGACTTTCAGCTTACACCTCTGTCAACTCTCATGGATGGTTGGCCACTTTCATGAAACACTCAGCCCTTATTAGCAAACACCTGTTAGGCCACCACACAAAATTAATTTTTAGATTCTCATCCATGCCCGCCCCTCTGAAAATGGCCCGCCCCGATGTATTTTATTTCATTTTGAAAAAAAAAATGTGTGGAAAAAATTTTGGGGAAAAAAGTCTGGCTCGTATACAAAAAATTCAAAACATGCCTAAATACCCCGGTATGTTGATTACCGTTTTGATTCTAGTCATGTTTGTTATCATAAGGATACAAATTTCTTCATGCATTAAAATAAAATGGAATTAAAAGATTATAACTGGGTTTGTGTACTCATTTAAGCATTTACAACTTAAAAGAATAGAGCAATTGTTATTTCTAGAACATGACCGGTGAATTTTTTTTTTTTTAAATAAAAAATAATAAATAAAATCCCCCCACCCACCCCATATGTTTTGCAAATCAGGATGAGAATCTAAATATTAATTTTATATGGTCTTATGGTAGATGTTATCCACCAAACAATGACACTGTCTTTAAAGCAAGATAAATCTTGTTATTTTTTAAAAGTGAAAGCAGACAATGGCTTCCCGCAATAAATTTCATTAGAATGACTATGCCAATGTGTGTTGTATGTACATGTAGCATGTATTGTAATGAAAATAAATATCAATTTGAAGAATTCAGGCATTGTTCAACTTATGGTTAAAGATTATAAGTATTTATTATTTTTTACAGTATCAAACAGGCACATACATGTAAACATACTACAATAAAGGTAAAAAAAAAATTGGTAAAAATTAACAAAAATTTGACCTACCAACCCTACTTTTTTTAAGCATGAAAGCGGAAACAAACCATTATTTTTTTTAAACCTTACTTTAATGATTTCAAGAACCTCAGATAATGTTTATTCAAGTTTGTCAAAATCATGTTCTTTCAAATTGGGGGTTGGTTGGGACCACAGTATCTAGAGGGTACAATTTTGCATAGGAAAAAAATTAAATTATTTTCAAAAACTCAAATGATAAGATATACATATACAGTATTACTTATATGCAAAGTATTGATATTGTTGACTCTTAATTGTTAAGAGTTTGGCCTCTGTACAATATTTGTGGCCCACAAGGATTCCAAAGGTTGATGTAGGTTTATATGTTTAAGATCTTCTCGTGAACTGCAAAGCTCAAAATGTGATATGATGATATCATCCTGTTACAACAGGGGCTTACCGTAAAGTATCGTGTATAATACGCACCCCCAAAGTTGTCCAAAAAATGGTGAAAAAACAGCAGGTCCTATGTATAATACGCACTCAAAAAATGTCGAAATCAACAGCCGCCTTTTCCCCCAAAACTTTCAATGTTTCATGATAATTTTATAATCCATAAGCAATTTCTGTAATTTTGTAATCAGAACATAGCTAGACAGACGATGAAAATCGAAGGCTGCCATTTTTCCAAATAACTATCGATGTTTAATGATAATTTTATAACCCAAGTGCAATTTACTGTAATTTTGTGGTCGGAACATGGCCCAAGCGATATTAGAGTCAAAGTTCTTACAATTTTACTTTAAAAAACGGTATGATTTACATAAGTGGTATCAAATAGGGCCTATCATTCGACACTTCGTACAGATACAGTTTCTTAAACAACAGCGGAGAAGTTGAAGATCATCATAAGTAGAGAAGAACGGCAACTGAGCCTAGTGCTAAGTAATAATGTTTGCAGATATAAACCAAAACAACATCAAGAGAAATCATTTAATTGATTAATTATAATCAAACTGTTTGATTGTTGTTAAATAAACATTGTGAAGAAACGTATGTATGTCATATACCGTCATTATCAAGTCGTACAAATGATCGATGTATTTTTAGCAGAGTCTATGTAAAGCAATAACGTTTAAGTTGCATAACTGGACATAAACTAATAAAGTTAAATAAAATCATAATTATTGCTAATCTACATGCACTTGAAAACACCCTGTGAAGTCCGACATGAAAACGGTGCATGCCTCTGACACCGGAAATTGTTAAACAAACATTGACCATGCGCCGAGTCAACAGGTGGCTGCTTACATAATAGGGAATACACTGGCGATATTTAAATTTGTTTGATGCAAGGAATAGTGTTGAGAGAGGACAGAGACGTAAACAATTTTGTAATTTAAGTACCTGGAGAGGATAAATATTTCAATACATGGAAATAAAACTAAGAATAAGGTATTTCTGACGCAGTAAATTTAGTATACACTCATACAACTTGCATAACACGCTATATCAGCTGTCACTACCTCCGTGGTATCAGGAATCACAGCTTGAAAAAAATGAGGTAAAATGTTGGTCCTATATGTAAAATACGCACCCCACTTTTGATCAAATTTTGACTGAAAAAAGTGCGTGTTATACATGGGACTTTATGGTAATATTTAACATGAGAATATCCAGAGAAAAATTTACAAATCTATTATATTAGGATCTATTCTACTACAGTAAAACACGCAATTTTACTTTGTTATAAGCGTAATTCGTTATATCCATCAAGTTTACAACATGTAATAAAGTTACGGGGAATGAAATTCACTTCACTTCAAGCGTCAATTCATTTTAAATGACTGTGTTCGCTATAACCGTGTTTTACTGTACATTGTTCAGATATTTTGTACATGCCTCCATAAATCTGATATTAGTATATAAGGCTGTTGTTGCTCAGGTGAGTGATGTGGCCCATGGGCACTATAAATATTTAAATCCACAATTCCTTAAAACTCTTCATACAACAAGTATGCAATAATGCCTTTACATGCTGACGGCTTGTGTATAGCATCAGACTCGATATTCATTATCATTATATACAAAATTGCTAACAACATAGTTTTGATTAAGTGGATAGAATATTTTTTAAAACAATTAACATCTTTTCAGACAGATAGAACCAAACAGTGATGATGTTTTATGATTAAAAAAGTTTAACTAGCCAATGCATAATTAATTCATTTACTTACTGCCAAAAATCTTCATACTTTGCAACATGTAATAAAACATATATAAAGGCATCCCTGCTGTATTATATGAATTTTCTGCCAATGCTCAATTTTGTTATCCAGTCTGTTTTCTAATATGATGTCCCAAATGACAATGGAGACGAAAATTAAATTAAACAGTAAGCGAACGCTGAATGATTGCTGAGCGCATGCATACTCTAAAACTCAATATGAGCGAATACTGAATGCTTCGTGAAAGGTGAATTGTAAACGATAAACGCACAACAAATGCAAATGCTCGATGAACGCACAGTGAGCGAACGCACAAATGCGAAGGTAGAACATTTTCGAGGACTGAAGCATTCTAGTATTCAAAAGATTGCATATTTTGAATAGGAAGCTGTTGGAGAACATTTGCATTGCAGAGAGAGAGAGAGAGAGAGAGAGAGAGAGAGAGAGAGAGAGAGAGAGAGATCATTATTTCACACACAATAAGTCACTACATTGTTGATGCAGAGCAAGTCACTACACCTTTGTCATATGTGGACAAATATTTGAAGTTTTCTCAAAAATAATATGTTCACATGTAATACATGAGCAATATCTGCATATTATATTGTGTTACATCTAAGAAACAGCATTGCTCTAAGGTGCAAGTCATTATGTCATTATCACAGCACACAACCAGAAGATGTCAATACAAGTCAATACATCATTGATACACACAGCATTAGGTCCATGTTAGTATAAAACTTATCATCCTCCAATTTCTGAGAGAGAGAAAGACAGAGATAGAGACAGAGGAAGACCGATAGAAAGAAAGAGCAAGAGAACGGAGTACGTACCCTATCCCGCGTTAATATGCTCATGTTATACTGTATACTATAAAGATCGCATATTTTGATTGCAAAGCTCTTTTCAAGTCAGTAAGTGAGAACAATATGGCTGTACTTACCTACCGATACATATAGATATTGTTGTGTTGATTGAACTACTACAATGTTATATGCATGGGGATCGATTCTTTTTAAAACTTGCTTGTTGTGGAGGACCAGTTTGGCAAAGTCCGGTCCAAAAAGGTTTGAGACTTTTGCACTGAAAATAGAAGCAGAAAAACCTTTAGAAAATGATGATTACTTTATTGATGCAGGTCTCCGATCAAAATGAACAAAATTTTAGTCACCAGTAAAAATATGGTATACATACATGTAACTATCTGCATTACGCATTACAAATGTGGGTGCCCTAGCCTATCTAAAGCTAGTGTCTATCAGAGTGATTAAACAGAAAAAAAACACTCACTCTGTATAAAAAATCTAAACAATAACATTTTTCTGTCGAGGAAATTCGAACTTATTGAAGTAAATAAAGTCAACAGTTATCTGGTGAACAAGGCTTTACACAAATGACACAGTACTTCAAACAATGCATAAATTTACCTGAGTATTCTTTTAGATATGTATCAATTAAGTATTAAAGTACAAACTTACTATATAAATGTTAACTGTATTACTGTTGCATTAACACAAGTCTTAAAATCAAAAACCAAAACCGGAATAACTATTTCCGACTTTGTAAAAAGAAATGAAGCGCTAGTGCCGCAGATGTCAGATATGAATCAATAAACAAAAATATCTATAATTAACTGATTAAAATAATGAATTCATAAACCAAAACAGAATTGCAACTAAAGTTAACAATTTAGAATAGAAAAGCAAGGTTTAAACCAAAGAGAACTTGATTAAGAAAATTAATCTTTAACAGAGCCGAAAGCTTAAAAACAAATTAACTTCAACGATGAAAAGAACTGTTATACATTCAAAATAAAGAAATGAAAATGCTATTAAATTAACCTTAGAATTAAAGAGAAAAAACCATAAATTAGATTTTACCTGAAAAAAGAAGCAAGGAAGCCTTCGGTAGTCATGTTGTATATTTTATTTGATAAAATGAAATATATCGGAAAGGGCAATATCGATACACTCTATAAATTGGTAAGAGAAAGAAAGAGAAGGATTGAGAAATTATACGTACGTCTATACATACTACAGTACACACTCAACACAAATGAGTCTGTACTTGTATCACTGATCTTAATTATCTTTACAGTAATAATTATTTAATGTGCAATTTTATAGGCTTTGCTGGGCCTAGATATCTCATAGAAATTTAATATATCGCCCTTTATTATTATTTAATGCTCATTTTTGTCTTACCTTGATAAGTACTCAGCAAAATTAAATGCATTATGAATTAAATTCAGGAGCTGTAAAAAAAAGTTTCAATTATTCATTCATATCATTTGAATAACAATACGTTTAAAATTTTAAGATAATGTCAGACTCAAATTCCTATAGAGGTCGATTTGGCTCTTTCTTTTATCTAAAGTACTGATGTACATTAACAATGATTTTGTAAATTTTTCTTACTTTTTACGATAAATTCATTAATATGTTAAAAGAAAGATGTAATGATAAATAATATAATGCTTTCTTTGATGGTTTATGCAAATTATGAAGGTGGCGATCATTGCAGAAAAAAATTACATAACCCGCTAACACTGCAAAAAAAGTTGATATATATGTGTCTGAATAACGATTTACCTTTCCTCCTAGAAGGGTATACGTATATTGTTAAGTCGATACATTCGTTTTACATTTTTGCTTTATGATAAACATAAATACCTTGGTGCGCAAACTTAGTCTATCCACTAGAATGAAAAAAAAAGTCCAGATAATGTTTTGAAACGCCCCATCTACCGCTTCAGGTTGCGATACACAACCAAAAATAGTAAGAGTAAGGAGATTTTGCACTGCAGAAGACATGAAAAGTACCCGGATTATAGCGCTCAAAAATTGTGCATGGTGTCCCGAATACTTCCGAATGGAGAAAAAAATGTAAACATTGCCCATTTTAAATCTCCGTAAGATATGTTAATTTCTTTTGGTAAAAAGTGTCAAATTGAATTGATAAATCTTTGATTTTCTCCTTTATATCGATTTCAATTGACGCCAAATTGAGGCGCCATATATATATATATATATATATATATATATATATATATATATATATATATATATATATATATATACTGTCAATTTAAACTCTGTCAACATATTCGTTTTTCATTTCATTAAAAATTGAAGAACTAGTTGTTTCAGTTGATAACATTCAATTTTGATACGAGAAATTCTTAGTACGGATTAAGCGCCGATGGGGATACGTAGGTGGTAGAGGGTTCCATGATGGTAAATGTATGGTACCAAGGACAATGCTTTTCATTGATCGAGAAGACAGAACTCGTAAACGGGGGGATGTGTAGAAATTTTTATTATTTTATGGTTATTGTCAAAAACAAAAACAATTTTGGAGCGGGCCAGTTAAGTGGGTAAACGTATCGGTAATATAAACAGAACTGGGAATCTACATGGAGGATATGGCTTACGATCTCGGAGTATTGTTTTCGTGTGTGAAAAATGCTAATTAGATGCAATTTTACTGATACATGTACATACTGTAAAGTGCACTGGGAACAAACGACAACCTTGTGATGTATGTGCAATGATCATTCAAATGGAACCCCCTGCCTTATAAATAGTGTTCGTTTGCAAGAAGACATCGATACATTTAATTTGCAGAATCAACTGCTTTGTTCAAGGAATAAGGAATCCTTTTTGAGTATTATGAGGTGATAACTTTGGTCGGGGCGTGGACAAATCCAATAAGGCTCGAAGGGCTTTATGATAGATTTGACCACGCTCCGACCGAAATTATCATCTCTTAATATTCAAAGAATGATTCCTTATTATTTATATTTATATTATTTCCAACTTTATTAATTTTATAACTCTATCGGCACAATGCAAAGAAATTAATAGTAACTACCAGCCAACTAGTAACTACAAGGATCACATGGTATGTAATATACTCGAAAGTAGGAGCTGTCCAATGTATCCGTACATGTAAGTATTTAGGATGCAGACCAGTCTACTAAAAAATTACATGCTTAATATTACAATTTAATATGTCGCCATGATGTCCGTTCTGATCATCATACAAAATCATGCAGAATTTTTGAATACACTGATTAGAGCCTTGATGAGGAGTAAGGACAATGTAACGATATTTGGTTTGATAAAGGACTGTTGTATTTGTGTTCATATGCATTGTAAGTTGTTGGGAAAAAAATGAGGACATCATTAATTCAATACATGTATGTCATGGTGACAACAGACAATTACATTTAGGAAAAAAATAACTAAAATGACACTGGTTTGAATGTGTTGTGCGAGTGAAGGGAACTGCAAGAACATTTTAACATAAATGTAGTTAGTTGCACGTGTGTTAAGAGGGCTCAATGGCCGTGGCCATTTTTAGACCCTATTGATCCCGTATAAGTACTGGGTTTAATTCTTGTTGCGAAATAAAAGTTTGATGTATTCAGTTGCTTGTGTGTTAAATGGTGACGTAAGTTGCTGGTGTGTATACGAATAGAAGTAAAAACAGAATATATTTATTTTTTTCAACTTGTGACAATTTTTTCCGATTCTCTGTAGAAACACTTTAAGAAATAAGCTCAAAAGACACTAATTTGAATCCACCTTGCGATTTCATGATACTGTTGGGAATGTTTAATTTAAATGTGTAGTGAGTTGAATGTGTAAAAGTGTGTAGTAAGTTGCCGGTGTGTGTTCATGTACATGTGTATAAAATGCCGACCAATTTCATTTAATTTGTCATGCTGACCTTCATTGTATTCTGATTCTCATAACAAACAGCTACGTTAAGAAATATCCCAATAGATACTGGTTTGAATCCATTTTGCAATTAAAGGAACTGAAAGATTTTGTTTAACACAGATGTAGTTAGTTGCAAGTGCGTTAAATAGTGTTGCAAGTTGGCTGTGTGTTAACATAAAATGTTGACATAATTCATTCTTTTGTCATGGTGACCTTCATTTGATTCTGGTCCTCATCATAACAGACAAAATATTTTAGCAGAAACTTGTGTGAATGCGTTTTGAGAAAGAAGTAAAACCCTGTCATACCGGGGCTGCATCCGCAGGGGTGTGCAATTACAAAATTTGGCCACTAGCCCAGGGGCTAGTGGGAGTACCAAAGTTACTAGCCCAAGATTCAAAGTTACTAGCCAGACTATTTCGGACATGTCGACATTTCATTTTATAAAAAACTCTGTATGATACTAGTATATAATTATTAATATACGAAATATTTATTACTTGCATGTTTTCTGTGGTAGACTAGTTCAAAAATATTCAACTTCATTGATCTCTCACATTTTAGTTACAAAATTGGTTTGGGTACCGTTTATATAATAAAACCCAAACATAACATTGTGAATGTGAACAGACTCTATAAAATCACTGCAACTATCTATGTGTGCATGCATTTTATCCTGTTTCATTTCCATTTACAAAATACAACTATGCAATTAATGAGTAATAATTGAGTAATGGTAAATTTTAATTTAAAATAATGGAAAATGCACAAATAATAATATGCAAAATATGAATTTTTTTTTAATTCACCAAGCAGGTCACTTTAAAATGTGTTCATGAGAATAGTTAGTGCAGAAATTTATAATATCTCTGTAATGCATCTCTCTCTCTCTCTCTCTCTCTCTCTCTCTCTCTCTCTCTCTCTCTCTCTGTAAAAAAAAATTATATTTAAAAAAGCCAATGAATACATATTAAAGAAAAAGGAATCATTTTACAGTGATGTCACTTGAAACAGCTGCCCAGGTAACTACGGAAGCCATGTGCAGTGAGGCGTGACTATCTCGTCTAGCCACTGGTGAGGTCAACACTGTCGGTAAAACTTCAAAGTGAAGTGAAACTTACAGCAGAGTGTTTTTCTCAGAAGAATGTAGCACGAGAAAAAAATGCTTAAGAAATTTTAAGGCTATCATGACTTAAAAGGAGCAGATATCATGCCTCTGTGATAACAATGACGATACACTTTTCCTACTAGGACACTGCAAATTTACCGGCATATTTTGTCAACTCTGGTTCTGATTTACTAGCCCGACGGGCTACCACAGTTAATGTTTTTGCTAGCCCGACCTCTAAAATCGGTAGCCCCGGGCGTCGGGCGATGGTAATTGCACACCCCTGATCCGCAAGGCGATCCCGCTGCGTCCTTAAATAATGTAAAACGCCAAGGTACTTGCAGAATCGTCTCCTACAGTGCCGTAACAACGCAACGGCATCTTCTTTTTTCACGATGAGATCGCCAAAAAAATTGTTGAACGCCATGCGACGGCGCGCACTTTGAACACGCACAAGGAACGCGCCGTGGCTCTGCGTTCTGATAAACACGCAGTAGTAACGGAGTGAGGTCGCCGTGACAGCGCCGTAAGGTATCCAAGAGCGTCATGAGAGCTCCGTTGGCGCGCTAAAGGAACGCACCTAATCGAATATAGACGCAGTAATTGGTCGATAGTGCGTGCACAGAGACCTCTCGGAGTCTTGCGCTCTCTTGACGTTTAATTTCTTCTGCGTTCAATTAAGGAATAAGGAATCATTCTTTGAGTATTATGAGGTGATAATTTCGGTCGGGGCGTGAACAAATCCAATAAAGCCTGAAGGGCTTTAAGATAGATTTGATCACGCCCCAACTAAAATTATCACCTCATAATATTAAAACAATGATTCCTTATTACTTATATTTACATTATTTTAAGCCATCGTACGATTAAATATTTAAATATAAATTAGCAAACCCCGCTGGCGCCTCAATTTGGCGTCATTTGAAGTGATGGGTTATATTGTACAAAATCGATACGTAGTGTTATCACAGGCAATACACTGGAAATTGTAAATATTAGCGTATATTTACATTCAGTGTGTATTTCCCCTCATGTTCGACGTTCAATTTCCTGTGAATACACTTAGCTAATTCATGCACCAAGAGCACAAATATAAACGTCATCACGCGTTTTGAGTATGTTTCTTTAATGTAAGATTAATTGAAACGTTTAAACTTACATAACCAGTTTGATATGTACTAATTGAAAATATTCGTTAAATCATATCATTTCCTCGAGAAAAAATTTTTTTGACAAAGTTTCTGGCGGAGGCGATCTAAATAGCATGTTAATATGGCTGTTCCATGTATGTTCCATATTTCTGAGTACGAGCGCATATAATGGCTTTATAGCGACGATACACAATATTTTATACATAGACATCAGTATGAAAATATAAATATAAGCATTGAATGCTAAATAACACACCAAGCGATGCAGACAAAATCTATTATCATATCACGCTAACGCCCCGTATTCAATTTGTCTGCAACGCTTGGTGTGTTAGGTACCGACGACATCCAGAAATAAACATTCAATGCTTTTAAATTATACCGCGCTTCCACGGCGTTTCTAGTGCAATGTCAGTCTGGCCACAGAAAGAACAATTGCTGTTGTACAATACTAAGCGATACTGTGGTTTCATTTATATTCGTGGGTATCAATTTTCGTGGAGAAAGTGTAAATCAAAATCTCAAGGATACGTAAATTCGTGGCTAATGACCCCATCATTACAAAATGTTTATAGATTTGCACTTCAATGAACATTTTATTTTGTGGATCAACTTAACAACAAAATCCACGAAAATTGGATTATTCAACGAATATTGATGAAACAACAGTACATGTATAGTATTCTCAAACTTGATGTGGATGACTAAGTAAAATGTAGCATTTGCAAATATTACAGGGCATATTAAAGCGCGTGGATGGATTTCGTGCCATTTTGTTCTGGTGTTTTCACTTGTTTCTATGGTTTATAACAACTAATAACGGTTCTTTAACTAAGTTTTTGTCTTTCACAAAGTATTTAAAAATTAGTTACGTTTCAATTACAAGGTACCTTATGTCATTAAAACAAAAACAATGTTTTTATCATATATTTACTAGATGTAAAGTTGTTTCCCACACAATTGTACACATACTGATTCACCTACCAATAAGTAAAGCACGCTGTGGATGCGAGGTAAATTTTTTTAGCATGTCATGAGCGCTCGGCGGATACTCAGCGAGAGCGCAGTCTATCGCTAAGTAGAACTCTGTGGAAACGCAGTTACACGCCGCGGGAGCTACGTAGAAATTGGATGGCCATACATGGCCATACCGTTAGTTACCTGTGACTAGCGTGTGCAATCAAGCGCGCAGCGAGTACCCCGTTATATCCGATAGCGGGCACTAACGGGCACAAATTTCTACCTCGTAATACACGGAGTCTCGTTATAAACGATCTCGTTGTATCCGGAATTTTTTAAAAGGAAATAATTAAGAAATAATTTGGGACCAAAAAATCATCTCGTTGTAAGCGGTACCTCGTAATATCCGAGCTCGTTATACCCGGAGGCCACTTTATGGTGAAAATGTATTTTCTTGTGTCTGTTTGTGTTATATGTTAAATATTACATGTAGCTGATATAAACGTAATGTATTTCAAGCTTGACCTCGATCGTTTCAACTGGCAATGGTGTACATATTTTATTTATATTTGTGTATAGTGTTATGTAAGCACGGCTAAATTCTTCCCCCTATAAAATGTGTGCCTGTACACAGAGTTGTGCGGTTCTGACTATGCGGGGCCACTAGGCTTTCTGCCCACTTTGCACCAGCTTTAGTTATGCCTAGGGAGGGAATCGAACCCTCGTACATAGTCAGAGTTCAGAACTACATTATAAAATAGTGCTAATTGAAAAATGTTTGATATCAAGAAGTTGTCAAAAGAAAAGAAAAGAAACATGTATCTATTTATCTACAATTCATAAATACATGTAATAATATTTAGATGATAAATTATTTCATTTAATACTCCATATTCTGTTGATGCTTTGCATTCTACAATACAAGGTCAGTTATTACTGCAGGTGAGAAGTATTTTAAACATTCTAAAATTTTGCGATGAGTTACAGAATTGCTCATCCTCACATAGCTCATGAAATGCAGCACTGTGTACTGTATATTCCAAATTTAAACGCGAGGAATTAACTTCGGCGTAAAATCGCGAGAAGCATTCCTCGTGGATTTTAAAATCTTGCTATCATTTTTCAGAAGTTTTGAACTAGAGGAAATAATAACAACAAAATTGTGATCGCGATATCTTATTCTCGCGATTTGATACAAAACAGCGGAATTAAGTGTAAAATAAGGAAATTACGGTATACCTAATATTTAATGCGTACGCCATTTAATACATTTCTATTGTTCAATATATAAAACATACCTCCTCAACTTGTATAATGTTTACTCCTTATCTTATAGGTTCCTTGATAAGCTGAGAACTTAAATTAGATTCATGGGTAAAGAAACAATACCATGTTTCTCCTTTTCATTAATTAAATTTCATTTTCGTCTTCACGTTCCTCCTCTTCAACAAACTATTTCGTCTCTTCTGGAGTAGGAAAAATTAAGTCCTTTTAATCAAGAACTGTTTTTTTTTCATGTCAAACTTAGCTATCGATTTAACTGAAATATGACAGGGGCATTGCAAATGTGCATCATTGGATTAATGGTGTAAAATGAACTGAATTTTAACTTTTTAAAAATGTTAAAAATAAATCCAGAATGAATGTATATTTTAGGAGTAATAAACCTTCTTTTTCTTTACTTAAAACAAAATCCCGAAAACAACATAAAATTATTGATTGTTTCAGAGAAATACAGAGAAATAAATCATAAAATCAAATTAAAGTCGCCCATAACTGGTCTAAAATACTCTGAAATGAAATCAGTAAATTTAATGATTGTGTAACTTTTATTACTAAAAACGGCACATTTTAAAATTGAAATCAATGGATTTTAAAATAATCAAAATGATAAAAATAAGCTCGTATTGTTTGATCATACCGATAAAAAGTGCTAAGATATTATTAGTTTTTGCAATGCAGATATGAAAAATAGTTACATCCAAAAAGTCACGCCACGTTGTTTACAAACACATCAAATCATTACATGTACCTGAATGTTTTAGTTTTAAAATAATGACTAAACAATTATAAAGAATAAAATTAACTCATATCAGATACGATTTCCTTTAGATATTTAACAATTTCAATAAAGTATTTAAATTTTAAAAAATGACATTCTGTAAGCACTCACAATAAGTTACAACACCATACGAAAAACAAAAACAAAACAAACACGTCATCTTTAAAATTGAATGGCTGCTTTTTTATGTACGTCATTCAGTTAAAAACTTAATTAAGCTTAAGTATAGTGAAATATTTAACCCTGTTTAAGTCATTAAAAATGATGAAAGATGTGTTTGATTAGAATATACATTCTGAATAACATTGACTTTAACAAAATATCATGTGTTTACATTGTTTACACACCCATCAAATCACTACATCGTGCTATACAAACTTCCTGGATAATCTTATGTTTGTTTTTGTTTTAAATTAATGATTAAAAAATTATAAAGAATAAAGTTAACTTTTATTAGATACCATACCTTTCAAATATTTATAAAACATGATATTATTTAAAGTTACAAAAATGACACTTTGTTTACACTCACAACAAGTCACTACACCATACGAAAAAAAAACAAACTGGTTCCTATTATTAAAAGAATTTAATTCAAGATTGTTTTCTGTACGTTAACAAGTTTAAAACTAAATTAGGTTTAATTGTAACGAAAAGTTTTACATTGTTTAAGTCATGAAATTTAATGAAAGATGTGTTTATTTAGGATTCACTATCGGAATTATAATCATGGACTATAACTGAAAAGCACGTGTTCACGTTTAATTTCATTTAATATTTCTATTCCATCAGATTAAATTGATTGAGTTGCAACTAAAGCTTACCTTGATGTTGCGAATGTATTACAGAAATAATCCAGAGTGAATTTGTTATCTGCATCACTTCATAGACGCCATTTTTACATCGATTGCGCATGCGCAGATTCTGTCAACATGGCAAAGTGTGTAACGAATAAAAATGACCATGAAATTGGAGTGTGAAAAAACGTGTGTATACCGTCAAAAGACACCAAGCGTAATTTTGATTTTTTGGGGTATAATAAGGCAAAATATAGCTATTCCAACAGAATTGCAACTCACTACAGTGATTTGTGTAGTGAGTTTCCGAAATGAATTGAGTTGGTTGATGTGTAAACAAGGAACTGTAGTGGGTTGAAGGTGTTTACAAACACACACACACACACACACACACACACACACACACACACACACACAGGCAATTGTCACAATATTATTAAAACAGTTTAAAATGATCAATATTTCACACCTTACCTGTATATTAAATTTCCTTATATACACATAATCTTTAACCGTGATACAGAAATATTAAAATATGTAGATACCCGATCAACAATAGTCTACATATTACCTGAGCTCAGGTGTATCCGAATTTAAGCAGTTTTTCAGCTTACCATCTTACACCCGTACATAGATCTGTCACCTGATTGGTTAGTTCGTTGCACAATGTACATTTTGTGCCTCGCCCAAATTTTTCTACTGGATAACTAAAACATATGTTTATCATGAGGTCTTTCCACCTTTCAGGTGTATTTCTAATGTTTTTTTTTTATATATTGTTGTCTTCTCTGTTTTTCCAGGGACAGATTTTTCTTATTTCTAGAGATATTGAAACAATTTTTTCTTTATGTTATTGACCATCAAAAGTTATAGTATCAAATGACCCTTTGCTTGATAACTCCCAGAACCTACAGAGTTATTATCTTTGTGTACGAAAAGCTTGTTATTGCTACTCCTCTGAAACCATAAGAGATAGAGACTTGGAACTTTTACTAATGTCTTCAGTATACACTTAGAGGGTTATTCAATCTTTTCATACCGAAAAGATCTAGGACCACCTGATATCAGTTATTGTCCCTGGCAGTATTAAAATCTCGAAAAAAATCACTTTTAGTCGTTTAATATATCTATCATAAAGACCACTTGATATGGGAGTGCCTAGCTTGCCTGATCAAAAATAACGTAATGGTCAAAGGTCAATGTCTTTTTAAAATCTGTTAACTAATGAATTTTCACATCATCTGAATTACAAAATTCTTGTAAATTTTCAATAGCTTGCTGAATTGCGCAATAAGGTATACAATTTGTTTAGCCAGGTATCGCATCTAGGTCCTGTACTTACTTAAGTTTAACATGTTTTTACAGTCAAGTCATTCATATTGTAAAAGACAGCTAATCTCTAGAGCACTTTCTTCTATTGTTAAGTTTTCTATTCATAAGCTTGTGTAAAGAATATTTTCCTTGCGAGAATATCAGTTTTGTTCCTAGTAAGAGGGGAAAAAATCAGACAAGTACTTCAAAAGACATTTACGCAGGTAATTCTTTAAGGAATTGGCTTGAACTAAAAAAAATTAAAATCATTGATAGTTCGTGCTTTTATCAATTTCTAGTACAGCATATATCACAGGAATAATAATTTTTTAAGCGGGAACTGTTTAATTACTTTAAACTACAGCAACTATGTTTGATCAAATATGATGTACAGTATAACAACGAAGTGAAAATGTTTACTAGGTATACATGTACATATAAGTCACTTTCATGATGTCATACCTGAGTAATCACACGGCATAATTCAAAACTGAAAGTCATACCTTGCTGACCAAATTGAATACCTATTGAACAATCTAGCAAGTTATTAGGTATTCTGTACCTCATCGTAAGCATAAAAAATAATAAAGAGGAAAGACCTCTAATTTTTCGAGAACAAGTAGTCTACAAGTTATTTAATGTTTATTTAATATGACAACCAATTAACGACCCTGGTATTGCACATCTTGATTTTATTGAGATGTTCTACTGAATGATTGAAATAAAATCAAGCCAAACGACACTTAATGGATCATAATGTTAATAAAATATATATCATTGTCAAAAACTTCAGTCTTACAGGATGTCTGTGTCAAATACGAGGTGAATGTGAATGTTTTAGTGTTAACTAAAATATATATATGTATTATAACTTAAAACGTTCAGAGACAATAGTCAGTTTTATGTTTTCAACTCTCTCTCTCTCTCTCTCTCTCTCTCTCTCTCATAATTGACCCTTAGTTTTATATCTAGGCTTGTTTGTTGTAATTGCTCTGTTGTAAGTGGTAAAAGGCTTTCGAGTCCCGAAACCTAGTGCTAAAATTTTTAGTGTATTCTTTATCATCATGATCATTTTTTTTAAACCATAAGATTTTAGTGGTTAGAATAACTAATCAACTTTAATGACTACGATTTTTAGGTTTAACCATATTCTAATAGCCATGGCACTTTGTGACGAAACCTGAAAACATAATTAAGATATTTAAAAAAACCCAAAAGAAATCTAGTTTTAATCATCGCAATCATATTTAATTAAAATGATATCCTGTCAATAGTTTTCTATGGCCTTTAGTGACGTCAAAACGTTACTAAAACAATCCGTTAAACTAAAGAAAGAAAACATTGCATAAATCGAAAAGTTTAATTGTAATGAAGTTTAAAATTGTGTTAATTTTTGATGTAATGTCTAATCTCATTGAAGAGATAGCGTTTGTTGTTTCTTAAAATACAGCTAAGGCGATCACTTCTTGGAATCCATGAAGAACTTCATCAACTTCATTACCCTCTGTTAAAATACTTAAAATTATATTAGTCCATGATAAAATTAATAACAAACCGTCAAACATCTCAAAACTCCATTTAACGAAATACAAATTTAAAGCAGAGCAACGCTGACCTCCAAAAAGATAGAGGTAGGATCAGGTGCCTTAGAGAAGTGAGCATCCTCTGCTGACCGGAAAAGTCCCTAGATAATTATGTGATTAATTATGATCTAACAATTAGTATGAAAAACGTCAGTCAGCATGCGACCGAGTGGAAGAATGTATTTGCTGAGAAGGTCGTTGTATCGACCATAGAACTTACGAAAAGCTGACTTCAGACGAGACTGTTGATAGTCCTGTTTTATCAAATTGTTTGTCAGAAGCTTGCCTCGTCTTAAAAACTGTTCATAAGAAGAACATGCCCTTGCGTATCAGATTACCTGAGAGACAAAAACACTACATGCAGGTGATGAAGGTATATTGTTACATGACTATAGAAAAATTGAACTCATCGCGTGTATCATAAAGTTTTGTTGTTAGGCTTAACCATCAATGTCCATTTCAAGTAAAATATCCCAATACTGTAGAATCATTAAATTTCGTGGGGGCCAATTTTCGTGGATGACTTAAATTTTACAGGTTCGTGGGGACGTAATTTCGTGTATTCATATATATCTAAAAAAGGGAATATGACTTTATTACCCTAATTCATCAATTCGTGTTGGATGTTATTTCGTGGATGAGAGGTACCCACGAATTCCACGAAAAATGAGCCACCACGAAATCTAATGATTTCACAGTATGAAACAGATGACACAGACTCTGTAGTTTCTTTTATTTCTAGTTCATTTGATATATCGAGTCGACGTAAGTATGGAAATAAGAATTGTTAATTGATAATACGTCGTCGATATACCTGAATGTTGAGTTGAAGGCCACACCGAGTGATTTATTTTTTTCACGTACAAGTTTTTGAATAAAATCTGCTTCATATGAATACAAAAATAGATCTGCTAACAATAGAGCACAATTGGTACCGATAGGTATATTAATTCTAACAGATTGTCGGAAGACTTGATTTCCAAAAACAACATAGATGTTGTCTATCAGAAACTCAAGCAGCTTTTTAATTTCAACTTTAGAGTACTTGTGTGTGCAATCAGAATGGTTTTTAACAAAATAATTTTTTAGATTTCCAATGACAAGGTAAGCATTTTAACGACTTCCATTTTTATTAAAAAAACATCTGTCGATGATATAAAACAAACTTAATTTGTCATTGGGAATGGCTGTATAAAACGTTGCAAATTAGTACGTTTTTATGCTTTTGATTTTGGTAACTAAAGATTGTGTAACCTCAAAGTTTCTAATAATTTTTAGAGTTTTTTAATATCCATATCTGATTCACACCACTTCTGGAGTATATTGGTGTACAGTACTCTTGACGTTTCTCCTTCACTAGTGTAATAAGTTAAGTGAGGAGTAAAGAGAGAGGTGTTGCTTCCATTTCTCCCTGTTCTTTGATTTTCATCGATGGATAGTTTGTCCAAACAAGGAAGCTCTTATCACAGATTCAGAAAATATGTCCCATTCGGTTAAAGAAAGAATAGAGGGCAAAGTTGCTGTAAGTAATATGTTATGTTGATATACTGAAAAAAATCCAACATTTAGTGAACTTTAGTGAATGGTTTGAAACATGGTTGCATGAACTTTACATAAGATCTCTTAACATTATTGTACCTTAACTTTAAAATTTTACGTATGAAGCTTATAGTAATCACGTTTCCGTTTTCCCAATTCTACGTGATCCATGAGTCGCTGTGTTGGCTGTAATTTGTTTTCTTTTGAAAAGGCACAGACTATCTCTTCCTGTAGATAATGGCATGTCTAGCACAAGTAATTTATTGGTTTGATAAACTGTACGGAACACATGTTAGGAACTCAATAGTTCTACGAAGTCGTAATTTTTACCTTAACATGTTTGCTCTGTTTTGAAGCTGCAAACACCTTAAAACTATAATTTTCTTTTAAACAACATGTTCTTTTTTAAGAAGTACAAACACATTCTAATTTTACAAAACCCCATAACTACTGTAATGTGATTCGACACCGATTTACCTACTTTATTGCAAATTTGAAAGGCGACCTTAAAACATTTTAACTGATAGGGATGTGAAAGGATAAAAACAAACTTCTGCTAAATGTAGTGGAAATTCGGCATCAAAAACGATAATTGTTACATGCATGCTGAACTATAGATAAAAACAACTAAATATAAAATATTATGGTTAAACAATAACAGGTAGATGAGAGCAACCTCCTCCTTCCCCTTTTAATGTAGACCACATATATTTGTTTTACAACATTACGTAGGAATACAGAAAACTAAGATGTTGTAAAAAATTGAAGTTTAAGTCGGTGATAATTTTAAGGGAAGTCCCTTTTCTCATGCGCATTAAATACCAATTATTTCCGCTATTTGTGCAAATATTTCATTCTTATTCATGCTATTCATTGAAGAATTTTAACAGATATAATCTTTACCTTGCGTCTTTTTAATTTGTACATTATCGTTTAATCCCAAATCAACATCAATCTTTCACGCCTTTCTTACTTTCTTTATTTCCGTCAATTTTCATAATATTATGTAAACATTAAACTATGCAGTAGACACGTTAAATGTTCAACAGGAGCCGAATTATATTTATATGCAAAGTTTCTTTATATCTGCCCTTCATCGTGCCACATTTTTTTTACAGCCCAATGGTTTGTTATATCTTTAAAAAAATAGTGTAAAGAACTCTTTGTTAAGTTGTTTCAGTTTACGAAAATCATAAACTGATATTTCATAACCAAATAACCTAAACCGTCAAACGTCTAATCCCTCTCTCTTTCCCTTCTCTCTCTCTCTCTCTCTCTCTCTTTCATCTTTGCGCTCCTACTATCCCTATATAAGGCGCAGACCTCTAAACAGTTCAATGTATATCGCTGTAGAGGTCTCGCCTGTGTGGCCGTACACCTTGCCTTGCCGTGTTACTCGGTCGCGATGAAATTATTATGAACTTTTACGCACTTTTGTTCGGCCACGAAGATACTTATATTAAATAAATTGGTCAATGCATTTTTACAAACAGAATATGCACATATTATAAAAAATAAATGCATAAAATCCAAAGATCACGAAAGGAATACTACACGTCGGCCACCAGTTTCAGATGTGCAATCGAAAGTAACGAAATCAAAGGGTTTATTTATGGAATAGGAAATCATTCTTAGAGTATTATGAGGTGATAACTTTGTTCGGGGTGTGGTAAAATCCATTAAAGACCAAAGGGCTTTAAGATAGATTTGACCACGCTCCAAACGAAATTCTTACCTCATAATATTCAAAGAATGATTCCTTGTTTCTCATATTTATATTATTTCCAATTTGTACACTTTACAACATTTTAAAAACACTATTTTTTTTATATAGCACATGCTATGTACTAATACACGGCGCGGCCAATACCGTTTTCCGGTTATGCTATCTGACACGCCCATTTTGTGTCACTCGTGTTTTATGAAGTTATTAGGTTTTAAGGTTCAAAAGTGATTCGCAATTTTATCACATACAAAGACAGTTGAAAAATGTTAATATATACCTATATGACGGTGCCTATTTATGAGCGGTGTTCAGCTTTAATATGTTCTGTACCCATATTATGGCGACCTCATTTCAGTGCACGTTTGCTTAATTCAACATTAAAAATGTGGATTGCGTTACTTCCATGTATGACCAAATAGCAAAGAAATTAACTATTATTTTTAATTGAAAAAAATTATATTATCTTACGATCTTTAAAAATCGTGCGTCGCTCTTGCGAGTACACAAAACGGTGTAAAAAGTTCGTACTAATGTTTGTGCCTTGCATTGCAAAAATTTAGATCGCATTTGGTCGCATCTGAATATTGTGCATGTCCCCTATTTTGAGGAGACTAGATGCGACCATAAAATGCATGCAAAGAATGCGGGAGCTCATGCAGCGTATGTGAGAGCTCGTGCAAATCCAAAAAATTCTGATTGCAAAGTGTTGTGTTCGTGCGCCAATTGTGAAAGGGGCTTAGGCGTGTCTCATGAGTCATCACATTTTATCTATAATTATGACTTACTATCATTCCATCTAAAGTTTAATAATGTGAATCAATAAAAACACTTACAGTTTTAAAAACTTTAATGTTAAGGAAAATATGTCTATAAGTACAATTACACATCCGACCGACGTTACCATGGTTTACAGAGGAATCATGTCGTCTGAAGACGCGCTGCAGGTCAGCGGAGAGAAGATGGAGAGGAAACAAGACTGCAGACAATGACCACGCCTTCCGATGTGCCAAACGGGCCTATAGAAAACATCTCAGATACAACAAATACAAGCATATCAATTCGAACATTACTGAGTGTGGAAAAGATGTATCTAAAATGTATAAACTTGTGTTTGGATTGATAGGTAGAACTAATAGCAATCCCATGCCGCCAGGCACAAGCGACGAATCACTAGCAGACGAATTTAGTTCATTTTTATGGATAAAATTCTAACCATTTGCAAAACTTTAGATAATTTTGAAAAATTTGACCCAAATCTTGGATCTAAGTGCACAAACGACTTTAAACATTTTGATTCAGTATCTGACGAAGATGTGTTAGGTGTGATCAAAAACTCAAAGTCCACTACCTGCCCAACTGACCCAATCCCATCAAAACTGATCAAGCAATTTTCCGAGGTGTTATTGCCAACAATTACTTCCATGGTTAATAAATCCCTAACATCGGGTGTTTTTGCAAATGAATGGAAAACAGCAATTATTAGACCCCTATTGAAAAAGAACGGTTTGGATGTAATTTTGAAAAATTATCGTCCGGTGAGTAATTTAAGTTACCTCTCAAAAATTGTCGAAAAGTGTGCTTTATATCAGTTTATGAAATTTCTCGAATCGAATAAGCTACTACCGGATTATCAAAGTGCATATAGAAGGGGGTTCAGTACAGAAACAGCCCTACTAAAATTATCATCAGACATTCTGTGGAAAATGGAGAGGCAGGAAGTCACTGCCTTAGTCGCATTAGATCTTTCAGCTGCATTCGATACGGTTGACTATTCCATACTTAGTAAAGTATTACAAACAAGTTGTTGTCCTTTAAAAAAGGACTGCAATACGTGGACCATTTGCATGTGTTTCCAACGAAAACGTGAAAGCCTTAAAATTATCACAGATTCCACCGACTCTAGCCCCCCGCTTTTAACCACTAAATATGTACTTTGTATTATGTACACTGTGTATGTATAGTTGACTTTTAATCTCAGAATTTTTAAAAGGGTTCATACTTCTAAAATAATAAATATTATGATCTATATTAATGAAGATTGCATGTATAGTATCAGGCATTCGGCGAATTCTACTATTTGCTCACACATTACGCTTCGCACTACTTTGTTAATTATGCAGTGACAGCTTTGTGATTGTGGTGCATTTTTCTTGAGATTTAAACTTTTATACAACCATTATATTATATACAGTCACATAATTATTCATTCATGCTTAAATACTTAAATAATTTTAGTTGGGAAGTACTCGATCTAGCCTCGCCTTCTATTAAAGTTCAGCTACATGTGTATTCGGAAAACCACAACGCATTGCAAATTATGCTATTTGATGCATGCTGTAGTTTCGGGATAACAATACCTTATTTCATTATACTGACAGTTTATATCACATGCCGATCATTTCTTTAAAAGGAATACTTTATTTCTGTAATGTTTACCGACAACTTTACAGTTACAGCGCCTTTGAACTTACTTGTGCAAATGGCATGGAATCCCGATCCCGATTCAGATAAACCTGTGCTAGCCTGGTTCCCTGAGCTACCAAATTACGCACAGGAACCAGGCTAGCTCATGCGCAGACTGAATTTTCCCCATAGCATCCGGTTTAACCTCGCTTATATATTTTCTGCGTGGACCTCAGGGTCCACGCAATTACCTTCGGAGTGTCCGAGTCAGCACTTGATTGGTTTCAATCGTACCTTTCCTCAAGGAGGGCGGAAGTGCATATTAATACGTCTAAATCTCAGCCTAGATGCCTGGACTTTTCAGTCCCACAAGGCAGTATATTTGGACCTGTGCTCTACACTGTATACGCAAGTACTCTACAACAGTTTATCAAAGACTCGGGGGTCTTATTACTAGGTTATGCCGATGACCACTCCGCATATGATAGTTTCAATCCAAAGGCAATCGCAGATGAAAAACATGTACTAACAAATTTAGAGAACGTCTTAGTTAATATCAATGACTGGATGAATCTAAACAGGCTGAAACTTAACCCAAGTAAAACTGAATTTGTGTTATTTGGAAGTCCGCAGATGCTATCTTTGTCTTCTTCCACTTCCATTAATGTTGTGGGTGCTAGTGTAAATTCATCTGTGTGTATCAAGTATCTCGGTTGTTATCTAGATGAACATTTAACGTTCAAGAAATTTGTCAGCGAAAAATGCAAAACGATATCCTTGAATTTGTTCTTGATCAATAATATTCGCCAATACCTTACTGTCGACTCCTGCAATCAAATGGTACAGTCCTTAGTTACTAGCCATCTGGACTATGCCAACAGTGTCCTGTACGGATTGCCAGAATGTACCATCAAAAGGTTGCAGTTATTGCAAAATCGCGCTGCTAAACTTGTGCTGAAGTGGAAGTCGACTGATAGCTCTACAGAGGCTCTTAAGCGATTACACTGGTTACCCGTCTATTTTCGAATTAGATTTAAAATCGCGTGTGTTGTTTATAAGTGCCTCAACGATAGTGAAAGCCCAATATACCTCAGAGAAATATAAGTATACGAGAGTCACCATATATAGCATTTGCTCCATATGTAGGGTCGCTAAAACACTAAATGTTCCTGCCGTCAAACGCAAAACCTTTGCTGCCAGATCATTCGCAATTTCAGGACCGACCGTTTGGAATGAATTGCCGACAGACAGGCATTTTATTATAAGTGTGCTTTTTAATTACTATGTGTAGTAAGGGAAAAAAAAAACAAAAAAAAAAACTGTGAACTCTTCTTAGACAACATTTTTAAATTCTGCATGTATAAAAAATCTATGTATTTTTACAGCGCCATTGATTGCATTTTTATTTGTAAAATTGTGCGCTTTATAAATTATAATAATAATACACATGGCACGAAATCAAGATAGATTTAACCCCCTTCTTTTTCTAATTGTTTTTGTAACATATTGAATATAACTTTACACATTTAAGGAATAAGCAATCATTTTTGAGTATTATGTAATTTAAGAGAAACATTTCTTAAGAAGTGTTATTATATTAAACCCTCTGTCTTTAAATTAATTCTATTATTGTCAACACAAAATGTAAAGGATTTGTGCAATTTAGGTAAATAGATTAAGGTACATATATTAAGAATGCTTTTGTTATCAGAAAACTTCATGTATAAACTTGCCTTTTTCAAGTGACCAGTATATTTATTGTAACATGTGTATATTAATTCTATATGTCTATGAGCTGTACAGCTGTTGACCAATAAACAATATAATATGAGGTGATAATTTCGGTCGGGGCATGCTAAAATCCAATAAAGCCCATAGGGCTTAATGATAGATTTGACCACGCTCCGTGCAAAATTATCACCTCATAATATTCAACGAATAATTCCTTATTAGGGCCCTGCAAGGATTTGCGGGTGCCCTATAGTAATCACTCTGTCCGTCCGTCCTTCTGTCCGTCCGTCTGTCACTCTTCCGTCCACAAATTTTCTTTTTTTTTCTAATAACTTTTTTCATGGTTGCCCAATCAAGTTCAAATTTGGTATGGTAGTTCAGTAGGCAGAAATACATATTTTGATGCTAAGTTTGGTTCTCTATGTCTTCTGGTTTGGAGCTGGGGTGGTGGGGTAAATTCATTAACTATGCATAATGATAATGGGCAAAGAGAGATAACTGCTGAGAATGTTACCATTGTATACAGTATTTGGAAGGCTGTGCAATATTTGTCCTTTGGGATTAATTAACCTTCCACAGGAAGAAAATCATTGAGATTAATTACTGCACTGCCTGTGTCTTCAAAATGAACTTTGTATTGAAGTTAAGGTCAATTTTGAATGATGTGTAGTATTGTGTACATTCTTTGAAATATGGATTTAAAATATATAACATTCATACTTTATTTTTGGTTAAAATACCGTACACAATGATTTATGATAATTTTATTGAATTCTAAAATCAAAATATATATTATGATATCCTTTTTCACTATTTTATTTTTTAATTTTTAATTTTATTTTTTTCTGCCTTTATGCTGTTAATTTTAACAGGTAATCAGATAATAACCCCATTCTGTCATTTCTGAAAAAAAAAATCTTATTGTAAATT
Organism: Magallana angulata; assembly: GCF_025612915.1. NCBI lineage: Eukaryota > Metazoa > Mollusca > Bivalvia > Ostreida > Ostreidae > Magallana > Magallana angulata. The sequence goes on along the minus strand of NC_069118.1, from coordinate 41,350,279 downwards.
TAGAAGAAAAGGATGAGAGAGCAGAACAATTAATCCCCTGGGATTAATTATCTTGCCTGCTGCAGAAAATTTAGAGGCTTATCTCTATCTGTCATATGAAGATTAATGAACACCTTTGTCTGCAACTGATGTTTGTTTTGAAGTTGAGGTCAACCCTGGGTGATACAATGTATTTGCATTCACTGAAGGCTTGCATTTTATAAAACACCTGTTTAAATCTCTTTTAAATACACATTTAATTTAGTTTTTTTTACAAGACATGAGGTTATCCCTGTTTTATGCAGATACAAGGTTACTATTTTGAGTTTTTGGACATTCAGGAATTATCTTGAAATTTTAAAAATACAGTTCTTACTTATAATTTTCATATTTTTTTTTTACCACCTTATATATATTGCAGTTCTTTACATCTTATGCCGGGCATTTATTTTTCATCATTGTTAATATAAAGAGGATGGAATTCAAAGTTTTTTTCACTTATCTATATTAATTGTCATAGCGGGGCCCTTCCTGACTAGTCAGTTTTCTAGTTACTTATATTTATTTTAATTTCTGTACTTAAACACAACATTTTTTAAAACCACTATATTTTCATGAAGCACATGCTTTGTATTGCTACGCAGCGCAGCCAATACCATGTATCGGTTAAATGCTGTAAGACACCCATTTTATGTCACTCACGTTTGATCGAGTTCACGGGTTTTAATTTTAGGGTTCAAAATTGATTCGTAATGTTATCACAGACAATGACAGCTGAAATATAAATATAACAAGTTCAAATAACAATGATTAGATAATATAAGAAGGTATTCAATGTATTGTGGTTGAATGTCTTCCCTATCCAACAACAAAACACTGAGTTTTCTGGTCACTACATTTTTCCGGTATTTTGTTTTTCTTGTAGTATCCGTCTATTGGTGTAGCAAGTCGAAACATAGCCTGATTCCGACCTACCCATAATGCTTTACACAGTAAGTCTGGCCTTTACTATTTAATGGAAGCGCCAATAACTGTAGATTCAATTTCTGATGTAAAGTGTATGGGGATATATTTAACATAACACTTTCTTTTTCAATTTGATGTGTTTATTTAGATTTATGTTTTACGAATCTTTTATTGAAAGTTTAACAGCCAATAAACTATTTCAAACGTGACATAAGTTTTAAGAAAACGTGGTAACGTGGTTGTGCAAGAACGGTCATCTGAATGTTACTTCGTTTTATTTGCAATTTTTTATGAAACTATATCGAAATTTTGTTTTTAATTAATATTTCAGTGAATATAAAAAATGACTGATCGTTTCAAATGTTTTGCTGTGACTTTGCAGCACAATGTAGTGCAACACGCTTTTAAGTTAGCTAATATTTAAAGTAAAACAGCTAAAAATTTTACCACTCATATTAGACAAATGCATCAATATTTTATTTTAAAAAATATCCAATATATCTTCCTATTGTAAAACATGGGAATTACCTGCGTTTTGTAGTGTATAACGACCGTAATGAAATTTGTACTAATAATATAGTTTTTAGAAAATTGATGTACATGTATGTGGAATATAACAATGAGTGCTAGAATATTACATTGTACCACATTATACATTCTATAAGGCAGGTACTCATGTATGGGAAAGTAGGTCGTTATGACATCACTCATATGGCAATATATACAGAAATTATGCATACAGTAATTCAAAAATTAAATCATGTAACAGCTTGAATTTGAAAAAGTTGACCAATCTAACAGGTCGAGACCACTATATTTTGTGACGTCGGCATAAATTTGCATACTAAATTAGCCATCTGTTTACTTTCATCGACAAACAAATCCAATGAGTTGCAAGACATTGTGGGCTACTACAAGTTTCAGTGTATACAAAGCGTATTGAAAATATATACCATTTTGAATTGTTCTTTGGAAACTCATTTTGAATGATTTTTCAGAATTTATGAAATTGATATGGACAATTATGTCTGAACTTCAGTTTCTATGCTCACATTTAAAAAATATTGCATATGATGACTTATATCAACCTATTTAAATACCCCATTGTCAATGTTCAAAAGAGAGGTACATGTACGTCCTATAGAATTAGAGGCAATGAGTACCGTTTTTTCACGTGATCTCCCATATTTAAGACAACATTATTAGAATGCGCGTTGATATTTTCTTCAGGAATATTCATCAGAATGCTTAACGGACAAAATACTATATGCTGCACAGCTTGCTCTTCTGCTTTTGTATATTTGTGCATTTCTACTACCGTGGCTATTCACGTATGTTAAAAATGTATGGTTACCTGTATCTATTTCTGGGGCACAATGATAAAGTCCCCAATACACAACTGTGCATTTTTTCTTATCAAAACCTGTTTGTACTTGTATGCGTATGTTTGTCAGTCGTTTGATACTGATCATTTTTAAGCAACAATTGATCAACTAAAACAACATTATTTTTCAATGTGAGCATGGAACAAAGTTAATGGTACGTAATCTTTTCTTTTTTACCTTCTAAAGTAAAAATCAAGATGTACAAACATTCCGGCAAGCAATTAATTATTGTGAATAAAACAGACAAAAACCACGTGCGTCTGTTGAATCGTAAACACGTTGTAGACCGTCATGGATTGCAACTCATTCACTGGATTGGATAATCTGTTTGACGAAAATACTGTCACGTGTTGAATAATGCTATCCTTATAAGGTAGTGTACCCGACCTGTCTAAGGAATATTGTTTATCTGTCTGTATAAATCTCTGCAAAGCAATTTTTAACAATACTGGTTTTTTAATATATGTTAAAATGACTATTTAGCATGTTTCGCGAGTATGAAAAGACCTAGCTCTTTTGTCACAAAATAATGGGCGAATTATTTTTGAGGAAAATTGCATCGATTATTAAGTTTCATAATTAATGTTGAATAATTTTTTCTCTCACTTACCCATACTATATAATGATTATTACTTATATAACCACGATGTGTAAAATGTTGTACTAAACGGTTGATATTACTAAAAAATCGAAAGGCTCTTTCTTTATGGTTCTGTATTATATAATAGTGTTCTCAGTCACTATCACTAATATATTCTGTGGGTTTAGCGCTGGACTTGTCTCGCATCTTCTCTCGCTGGCTGTAGACAGTAGAATCCTCCTCGTGTAGATTCCCGCATGGTGACATCACGGACTATTAGATAGCCCGTACGAGGAACGTGTCTACACACACTACACTCCGTTTTCCTTAAGGGGAGTAGGTCCATGTCTGGTGCCAACGGGTCCACCGAAGAACAAGGTGCAAGGGAACACCATCACAGCAACAGCCAGGTTAACTTCCAGGGAACCCAGACCCACTAGCAGTTGGCAAGGGGGCGCGGTAACGTCAATCACGACAACAGCCGGGATCCTAAGACACTAGAGCAGGGCCCGTCCAAATGGCAAAGACACAAAAATATAATCCAGGGACAGTCCAAACCCTTGTTCCGGGTTTCTGGTCCAGTCCAGGGAGGGGAGCTCTACTACGTCTGGTCCACAAGATATGCCCTGCACAATCCAGATGACGAAAACGGCATCTCCAGTGCATTTATCACTCCTGTAGTCTGGACACCAGAACAGTAATACTCCAATTTTGCTGCTGGTTCTAATGGTTGTCCTCCTCCAACTGACTCCCATGCAAGGAAGTTCCTATTTGCAGGAACATGGAAAACCTCCACTCCAGTCTCAAGACTGCTTCCTGGTATTTTCAGCCTAGCTGTCCTGGCAATCCAACCTGCAATGACAAACAAATCATCCAAGACTGTCCTAAGGATCGGGGGCCAAGAGTCTTTCACTATGTCATCCTTGCCCTTGACCTCAGGGCACCTTAATTCGCAAGGAATCTCCTTGCTGCGTAGCACTTGCAGCCGACACTTACTGTCAGCTGGAGTAACTTTTTCTTCAGGGACATAAGGCTCTTTGGAGAACGACTTCAGCAATTTGCCTCCTGTGTCGCACCCTAGGCCTACCACGATTCCTCATGCGCTGAGGCAAGAGGTGTTTTTGCCGGAGTCACCTGCAGTTAATTTCGCAAATTGGCCTCATCATCCAGGGTCAATAAACACACATTGCGAAGCTGCGCGCTGGGCGGTAGACCGCAAGTCTTGGTCTCTTTATCAGCAACTGCTTGATAGGTACCACGGCTAGGAAGGGAGTGACCTACAACCTCTTCAGCATTTCCGTCCGTCGTCCGTCTGGGGATAGCAGGGAATTCCTTCCGAAAACGCCAGTCTTTCAGCATCTAAAACACTAAATTGTCCTTTGGCCAGGTTGCTATCTCGGAAGGCAAGTCGTCTGGATCCCAGGCCAGACCGAGTCGGGGACTTCCTTTAGGATCTTCTCAAGATGCTGCACTCGGCTTTTCAACTCCCGTATCTGACTCTCGGCTTTTCCATCTCTTTTACTCGACTCTTCATCTACAGCCAAACTCCTCACTGCATGGAGCTAACTCATGGGGGTCTGCATCGTTGGGAATGCTGGAAGAACTGTATCATGTCTACGGCCTCATAAACGGTCTTGGCCTGGCCATTCAGGGCATACAGGTCTGCCTCCCGGTTCTCTGCCTCGTAACACAGTCTAGGTATAGCCTGAATGTAAACATCTGGAAGCTGGGGGAAGGCGCGAGTAGCCAAGGTCAGTACTCGATCTAACCACTGCCTCAGTGACTCGCCGCTGTTTTGAACTGCTGACTGGAAGTTGAGCTGGTGGGCCAAATCAGACGCTGCTGAGCCGAAGTGCTTTATGAACTTCCACAGGCTGTCGGCGAAGCGCAAGTCAGGGCTGGTCTACAGGAACAGAGTGTAGTACTCGCTAGCAATTCCTTCCATAAAGAAGCAAAACTGGTCGTGTTGCTCAGTTTCTGTCTAGCCCTGGCTTCGTGACAGTCTAACAAACATGAACAGGAATGCCTTCCAGCTGGATATCATATCAAAATGCAGATACTTATACCTCGGCTTACACCAGGCTGTCGGATTGTGGTAGCTGGTGGGCGGTGCAACAAAATCTTGGAGGTTGTAGCGCGCTGCAGGGGTTTGCACATTTCTCAGTGACCATACGCTGTTCGGGTCTCCACGAGTATTTCGAGTGATTGATATACGCTGCGGGTGTCCGCGCGTAATCTTAGGGACATTGAGACGCTGCGGGTGTCCGCGCGTAATCTTAGGGACAATGAGACGCTGCCGGAATCAGCGTGTGACTTACATTGAAAGGTCTTTCAGTGGTGGTGGGTTCATATGTATATGCCACTCTCCCCCTCCTTACCCCCAAAATGATAAGGGTGGGAGGGGATCTCAGGTATTGGTACAGGATAACTGCTAGGCTGATGATCCAAATACGCGCCCATTTCAAACGGGCCTGGTGAAGACTGATTATCTCGATGGCCACCACCGAGCGAAGACTGTGGATAAGCAGCTGGGACAGGGGGTTCTGAGTGGATAGTACCTGGGGCTTTGAATCAACTGCCTGAACTGGCCTTTCATACTGCTGCCCCTGACTTACATCCATAGACTCCGGTGTAAGTCATCTTCGAAAGCCAAGGGTTGACGGTTCACTTCGCTACTAATGAACCCTTGGCGGATTGCATTACAAAAACTCTGTAAAAAGCTCCGTTTTATGATTGGCTGCAGCTGCGAGTAGCTGATCCAATCACAGTGCTTGTAAATATAAACTTTAAAAGAAAACACATGTGTGAACTTTGGTAAAACATTCGGTGCTTTTAACAAGTTGAAACACATGTTCTCGAGTTCAGTGCTTCCCCAACGATGGTCTAAACCGTAGAAGTTGCCTATCCCATTAGTATATACGTTCCTGCTTATGGTTATTGCTTTTGAAGGTTCAATGAGCTGTGTTTTATTTAATTCATTTGTTTCACAATACTGTAAACGTATTATGTTTGGAGTGTACGATATTTGGCGAAAATTAGTTTCTGAAAAGGTTGGCGTGGATTTGAATTAGCGTATTCCTGACTGTGACTATTTTTATACATATATGCATGGCATTTATCGATGCACCTGATTTAGTGGAAGCCGCATTCTGCAAAAAGCCCTTAATAGAATACACAGCCAAATGTAATACGTTTACAGTATTTTCGACAACGATACCTGGTTTTATGGCATGAAAGCTTTCAAATAAATCAGCAACTTTTTCACTCCAGGTACAGGTCCTTACAAACACTCTATGAATAAAACATTCCGTGCTTTCCCTGGGTTATAACTTAATTCGTATTTAATAGCATCGTTAATTATGTTCCGATATTCTGTAGTCAACATGTTTTCAATGTTGTACTAATGTTATGATGTGTATATAACCCGTTGTTTTATTAGATTAAAATGTAAATATACAAGGGGCACAACTCAATTTGCTCACTAGATAGCGCCACCACATCACATAACATCAGTTTTCGTAATGAAATCCGCCAAGGGTTTATGGGGAGCAACGTGGACGGAAAACCCTTGGCTAGGAAAGATGGGTGTAAGTAAACAGGTTGGCACTCGGAGGATTGGCATCCGGACCGTGCATGCCAGGTGGGTATTGGATTACTGCGAGTGAATCCTTGGTAGTAAGGAAGTCAAAATCCAACAAATTTAAGGTTTGAGGATCAGGTGGGCATAAATTGGAAGCAGTACACCCCAGTGCATCCCATTGGCTGTTTAGCAAAGGGTTTACCCCTGAAAGTCGGTGCTCCCCCAGGGGTATGGGCCACATGGGAACATTGTGACATGGGGACCCCTAAAGTCACTAGGTGGAACAGAATCCCTAACACCAAGTGGCGAAATATATCCATGGCTGACAAGCAAACATGATCTATAGCATCACCCCCCCCTCTCAAATCTTTCAGGAGAATCAACCCAAACATGGAGGAGGTCCTACATAATCAATGGGGTGCTCTATCTGCATAGCCTACCGTAACATAACCTGTTGTGCCTAAGTATGTGGGTTGCTAAACAATACCTACAGGATCTGGCCCGTACATACAGCCGGGCCTAATACTCCGTGACAACTCGTCCCTACTCTGAGCCATAGACATAAATCGGGGCGATCTTTCATCCAACAACAAAACAGACAGAGCCTCTTCAAATGACATATTGATAAATCAAAACAAGTATCACACACACAAAGCTTAAACTGGCTCAATGTTTACAAAACCCTATATCAAACCTAACCAGAAAAGCTGACCACGCGGTGGCCCCCAAAATGGCAGCCTCAACGTCTTTGCTCTTACTCCCTAAACAAATTGATATAGGCTTAGGCTTACTATACAGGAAAAAACAATCCTCGAAACAACTGACAAGTCCAGGGCATCGAGTTGGGTGCCAATATAGTGTTTTTCAGTCACTATCACTTATATAATGTGTGGGATTACCGCTGGACTTGCCGGTCGCCTTGTCTAGCACATTTCATGCATCTTCTCTGTTTGGCTCGGACGGTATAATCCTCTTCGTGCAGATTCCCGCGTGGTGACGTCACGGGCTATTTGATAGTCCATACGAGGAACGAGTCCAACAACACAAAATTATATTACGGTCGTGCATGCGCGTCACTGTGTGTTTGAATGCTATTAAAGTTTGGAATTGAGTCACATTTTTTAAAAACGGCCGATAATGGATAACAAATAAACGTTTGAGTCAGGTACTTTACATATTCTGAAGAATCTGGCTTATTCAATTCTGAGATGTATAACTGCATGTCTCTTTGCTAATTGGATATTTTTAATAGCTCAATGTCAAATGGTCATTTCCTAGGATGGCGTTTTCTCGATTTAAGAGGTTTTGAGTGTTAACTGCTCTATTAAGAGAGTACTGTTCAATACGCCAGTTTCGAGATAGGAACTCTCCTGTTTAGGAGGCGCAAATAACACGTGAGTTGAAGCGGAGGTGGGACACATCGTCAACGTAAACAATAGCAACGCGCCGAAACAATGTCTTTAAACGTAGATTTAATGTTGAAACCGCAACTTATATTGTTTTCAATTGAACGAGGAATGACTCTCAGTGACTATAGTGTCCATCAACTTTTATTACCGACGGGAATTGGCTAAGAAAGCGATAGATTTGAAATTACCGGTGTTAAAAGCTCCTGATGACACAAAAGAATTTCTGCGCCAGAGAAGTCGTATAATTATTGATGGAGAGGTTGTTGAATTTCCGTTTATAATATCCCCAGAACTCAATAAATGGACTGATGATTTGAGACACATTCCTGTTTTTCTGTCAGGCCGATTTATTTGTTTTTTTACCGTATTATCAAAAGCAAATGCCGGGTGGTCTCCTGCACGTCTATAAACTTACAAGTCCGAACGCGGTTATAGATTGTATCAGTCTAATCACATTCACTCTGTGAAGTGTCATGAGTTATTCCACAACTACATCTATGTAAAATCACTATGTATTAGAGAAACCTCACAATCAGCTGATCAATACAGGACCTGGTGCCTGCTAAATCGTGTTGATGGTAGTTGTACCTCTGCTGGCTGTGATTGCACTGGGTAATTTGTGTTCAATCTTATAATTATGAATAATTTTCCACACAATCATAATAACCACTGATACTACAGAAGAAAGTAAACTTTGTGTTCAGGATCATGATAACAATTCATTACTGCCACAATATAATGACTGCTTAATTCACATGCACTACATACATGGTAGCAGGTAATTATTTAAATGCAAAATCGTTAAAAATACTACTGAAGGCTACATATATTTGAGGTAATATTGAAAATCTTAAAAACTGATATTGCACCAGTTTTGAACAGTCAGTAGATACACATGTAAATTTAAATTTTCTGAAACATTTTTAAAACATTAAATTCATTTGACAATTGAAAAGCCAGGATAATGTACTGTAACATGAAATATTTGCATCATTGAGATACATGTATATCAATTTTATAATAATTTAATTGTAATCTTTTTATTAAGAGATGATGGTGGATGTAAACATGTGGTGGCCCTATTGTTCAGTTTGTCACTGTGGTCAGAGAGGCATATTGATAGGAACACTGAAACATGTACCGACAGGAAATGCATTTGGGATGTACCTCGTAAAGAATAAAAACCCAAACTGCTGAATGAAATTGAACAGTCAACTGAGCAAACCCGTATTTTTCCATTTGAACACTGTTTTGACCCTACCATTGTTAATCAAAATAATCCTGATATTGATGAAATGCTTTTAGATTTAGTGAAAGGGTTTGACACTCAAAGTATTGAAGTTCTTGACATGGACATTGATAATGATGATCAAAATGTACCCCAAACTCTTCCACAATGTATTGCAAATTTTGATCCAAATGTAAATATATCAATTTTTGACTACCTATCAACATGCTTTGATGAATCAGATTGTACTGAAATCAACAGGCTAACTGACCAACAATCCGAGTCAGTCCATTGGTATGAATACAGATGTGGCAGAATTACATCTTCTGTCATGCACAGTGTTTGTAACTATAAAGGACATGACCCAAACAACTACATTGTAAAGCAAATATTGAGTAATGTACATCATTTTCAACACCTGCCACTATCTATGGTAAGGAAAGAGAAGTTTTGGCAAGAAATTTATACGAAAAAAAGTATGTCTCAGAACACAAAAGTGGTAAAGTAAAAACCACAGGTCTTATTGTTAATCCTAATGCACCATTCCTAGGTGCTTCACCTGATGGAATTTTGCAGTGTAAGTGTTGTGGAACAGGAGTACTTGAGATAAAATGTCCCTACAAATTTAGAAATTACACTTTAGATCAGATTTTCAAGGAAAATTATCATATTCAAAGTGATAAGAATGGGTGTATGAAATTGAAAGAGAACTCTAATTGGTACACACAAATACAAACACAGATGGCTGTGGCAAATGTACAGTGGTGTGATTTTGTATTGTATTTGGAAGGTGGTGTCAAAAGTGGAAAGCATCAAATTTACAGTCAGAGAATATTTTTTGATCAATTACTTTGGAATTCATTGTTAAAAAAATCAAAGATATTTTTTGAGAATTTTGTACAACTAAAATTGCAAAAAATGTAATTATTATGTATTGTTGTGCAAGTGTTAATGTGTAAAGTCTCTTTCAGAGAGAAATTAGACTCATGTTGCAAATATTTTATGAACAATTATTAACTAGCAAAACACAATAATTAATAATCTGTGTCATGATTGATAAAGTACTTTGATTAAGTACTTCAAAATGCTAATACTATTTTTGATGAATTTATCTAGTTGAAATATATATTTACTGCATGACAATATATATATATATATATATATATATATATATATATATATATATATATGAATGTTAAACATTCCAGGAAAAAATTGGACTCAAAGTGCACAAAATAAAAATTGGTGCATGCTTTTTGAATTAACTAGTCATTATACAACTCTAAATAAACTGATTCTTGAAAAAAAAAAAACATAAGGACTTCTACTTTCTCACTAGAGTTGGCATTAAGTTACAAAGAAATGCTGAAACTTTAATCATTTGATTAATAACTGGTATAAGTGACCATGGAATTACATTTCCTATAAGCCTGAATAACTAAAGTCTCCTCTAAGAATTTTTCTCCTAAGCACTGGGTGGACCTGGCCAGTATTTTAATGCTGAAACTTGGCAGCAAGAATATTGAAAATACCCAACAGCATAGCAAGTGATGGTAACCCTGTGTACAACTTAACATTCGCATCATTTTTGGTAACAGTCTCAATAAAACATTCTCTTAAAAGAGTGGTCTTGTCATCAAGTTTTGCTTGAAGTTGGTGGATTTAATCAGACATTATGTTGATATCATCCATGGTCATGTCCGTTTGCAATGTTGTATCCTGGACGTTCACATCAGTAGAACCTGGTTATGTACCAGCACCACTGAAAAAAAATTAATTTTATTAGATTAAATAAAGTGATACAGAGGGTTATAATTAATGAATGGTAATATTATTTCTAATTTTAAAAACTCGAAGCTTACATTTAGAGTAAAAATATGAAGTTTTTTCATACCCATTTTTATTGCCATTTAAAAATTAAACAACAGTTGAAATATGTATGATAATAGGCTAGAAAGTATGTTTGGATTGATAAGTAATTAGCGTACCCTCAGATCTATCATGGCTTGTGTTGATTTCAAATTCCTCAGCAACGTAGGGGATGTTGTCTTCTTCATAATGATGAAGAAGTTTGCCACTATTGCAATCTCTTGAAGTTTCCTCATCATCACTGATATCATCAGGCATCTGGATAGAGTTGCTGGTTTTCCTGTTAAATCAATTTCATTTTAGAAAAGGGCTTGCTAGGAATTTAACAATCAAGAGTTCAACAATAGTTTTAAACATTTTTCACATTAACAAGCAGAGAAAATCCTAAACATTTGACGTGAAAACAGCTGAATATATACTCATGATACTCATCATATTCTAGAGATAAACACTGAGCTTTAAAGAAATCATAAACTTTTATAGATAAAAAGAAAGAACTGCCGTCTGCTCATTAAGGTTGCCAATATTCAACAATCCATATTATATCATTATGAGTTATTCATTAACGGATATACCTAGTATAAGACGATTTCTTGAAATTGTTGTATGGAAATAATGTCGGAGTATTTGAGCCGGGCTCAAAATGGCAAGAACATATTCTTGTATATTTGTTTGGCACCCAAGACTTCTCCCGTCTGATGAGCCTTATCCACTGGTTTCTTCTCCTTTGGTCCGACTTTTTAGGCACAGAATAAAAAGTAACATTTTTCATATGTGAATATTTATCCAAATCTTGTAGTTTTCTTGTTGAAGCTGTGCATTCTGGCACGCAGCAATAATACACCGGCATAGTTGTCAATACAAGCTTATGTTTTAAAATGATTGGTGAGCTAGCGCTGTAGCAATCACAAAACACAGAAGCAGATTTCTAAAACTTTGGTATAATTTTCTGAATCGATTAATTAACATTAGGGAGGCACAGTGGTGTACTGGAATGGGGTCTCAATTTAAAATTGTGAATCTAGAGTGGGCTACACATCGGCAATGGCATAGCTCATTGGCTGTGACTTAATCATTATGTATCTACTGTAATTTCAATTTCGATGTAAAAATGTTCAGGAACCATTGGTTTTGTAGCAATCGTATCTTCTCGGGCCTTTCCGGCAAGCTCGGAAAACATATATCCGAATTTGTCTTCCGAGCTTGAAGGAATTTAGGATAAAGCTAGCCACATGTTAATTAATATAATATTGAAAATATATCCGCATTATAAGACAAAAGCTTTAGTAACTTTTTGACATTAACGATAAAACACAAAACTTTACGTGATGATAAAACAAAATTCAAATGGTACAGTTTATCTACAGTAGTACAGTATTCCCAGAATCCCCTACTATGGAGTCGAGCATGCGTATTCTAGTGAAAAGGACTAACGTAGTTGCTAGCGCTCGAGAGCGCTAGCAATAAACAAATCTGTCCCACCTTCCGGTTTACTCCGAGACAAAATTTACCTCCGCGCGCGAAGAACTACGCCAAGGGAGGCTATCTCGAAACAGACGTATTGAGATATCTTTAGGTTATCTATTCGCCTTACTAATTTACACATATTACGATGACAAAAAATAAACATTCTGATTCATTATTTGTTATTCATGGTAAGCATCACTTTGGGATTCATTACTTAGTATTGTATTGGCCCAATGGTGAAATGATTAGGCCTATTGAAACATTTTGCTTACGTCACCTTTACGTAACAAAACATTAACCCGTTGATTCGTCATTTTATTGTTTTGGACTCGTTTTTTCTTTTCTTTTCTTTTTTTTTTACAAACTATTCATGGTCTGTTACCTTTTTGTTAAATAACATGTATTACAAATAAGACAGTTCTTTAGTGCCATCCTTTTTATTTTGTTACATGTATAAATAATAATATGTTCCTCTGATAGATATTGTCTCAAGCCGCGGTACCATCCAGAGACCGCAGAATCCTCCTAGCAGTGGCTGCTTAAGAATGTTCGATGGCGCTGACCATTCTTCAGTCTTTATCGCTATTCTTTAAAAGAGTTCATTGTAAAAGCATAGAAAAATACCAAACTTTAAAAAGGTATTAAGGTAGTCCTATACTCGGCACTAAATGGGCTCAATCATTAAAAGCTTAGCTTTAAATGATAAATATACATTCTAGCAATACATATACAAAAGAAAATATGTATGTTAACATGCTAGTTTGTTTGTTATCACCTCTCAGACGGGTGTACCCCCTTGCGAAAATTATTGACAATTATGAAATTTGCCAGACGTCCGTTTTTCCTAAAAATAATTTCCGATTTGGGAAAATTAGATCTGAACATACAAAATAGAGTATAAATATTGATTTAAGCCATTCTCATCAATAATTTTGCGCAATTTTTTGTAAGTAAGTACGCTTTATGAACCTGATGTATCAAAATAAAATACAAAAAATGCAATGCTAGTATCGCGTTTGGTAATTTGTTTACTATTTTATGGACTCAAACTTAAATTAATGGTGTTTATTCTATAGATTGACATCTTAGAAAAAAGATTTGGTAAAAAAAATTATATGTTGACGGATTACTTTTCACGCTATAAGCTCTAAACCAAGTAGACCCTGACGAAAAAATCCGTAAAAATCACATTTTGCTACAGTTTTCTGCCTAGATCTGTCAACAATGTTAGATATAATTTAAACATTAATTAATTGACGATTGATTAAATTCGAAATTGCTTCTGTCTCTTAATTTAAACCGGTTTTAGTAAAAGAAAAAGAAAAATTCGGGGGGGGGGGGGTCAAAACAAAGAAGATATAAGCATACCTGAGCTCCTGGTTAATCAGAAACTTCGTTTTTCATTTTACTTTAACAGAATCGAGTTTTTCAACATTAATCATTTCTATATCTCATAGAATACATATATTACCGATCTAATTGCTTATTATTGCCATTGTTAACAACAGCGATGTAGAGCAAAATCAATACTGGGTATCAAAAACGCTTTGTAAAAGTCGATCCAATATTGTAAAATCCGTATTATGACGTAGTGCGATACTCGGACTACTTTAATGCACAATATATTTACTAACTTATATATGAAATTGTTATAATGTTATTATATTAAAGTTGTTCAATTGGTTAAATCTGTTGTGTTGGTCATTTTTGTATCTTTCTTATTGACCTTTAATCACTGCGCAATATTGTTTTGACTAGCCTGGTTCCGGCCCACCAATAATGCTCTGCACAGTAGGTATGCGTTTACTACCGGTATTAAATGATGGAAGCGCCCACCACAGTAAATTCATTATGGCCAACGCTATGATAAGTGTTTGGGGACATACCTCACACCATACTTAAAATGTCTTCGAATTTGCTTATAGGAACTCGAAATGTTAATGCTATAAATGTCTCTCAGGAAAGACTTATAAGCCAGTAAAGTATTTTAAACGTGGCATTGAATAGTTACAGAATAATATACAGACGTATATGAATGTTTCTTCGTTTAATGTGCATTTTTTGACTGACACTATATCGGATTTTTATTTTTTTTACAGTAAATATCAAAGATGACTGATGGTTTTAAGATTGATTGTTTAGTTTTTTTTTTCCCATTATGGAACTCCATAGTGTTGTTCGACATACTTTTCAGGTTAATACCCTCGGTCAATTGAGAGCAAGCTTCCCTTAGATCGTAGAGTACCCATACAATGTTTAGTAAGTAAACACAATAATTTTCTATGCAAGGCAGAAATCAGTGCATTAGGTTAGCAAGAATTGAGTAATTTGAACATTTTCCATTTTCATTGCATCAAATCGAGCTGCGGTTTCTCATCATTTAGGAGTGGAAATGTTGAGTCATCTGCGTAAAAAAAAAAATTAAGTCTTACTCACGTTTTTAGTAAATGATTCGTAAAAAATTATAAACCAACAATTATAGCAGTGTTAACATTAATTAATAAATAAACAAAAAGAGTGAGGTGAAAGAACCAGACTTCAGTATTACAGTCCATGTGAAATATACACAGGCCAATTTCAGCTGCAGATGTTGAACAAAGTACAAAAATCGTGTGGTTTTGAGAGTTAACTAGATTTCTACAGAAACAAGTACAACCTGTCAATATCTAAACTACCTCTATTTAAAGGCTGGTGATGAGCAAGAGAAGACTTCCCCATCAGAACGGTCTATGTGTTCATCTACAACAAGGCATTAGTTAGTCGTATGTTTATGTATTGATAAAGCTGCATCTTCAATTAAGGTTGTGCCAGCTACACTGACAAATTATTAAATTTATATTGCTAGTTTAACTTAATATTTATTTAATCTACTAAATGAACAAAGCCACAAAAAATCAATATTTGGAAATATATGTGTCACTTTATCGGATTTTTTAACTACATGTACAACGACCTGTAATTTGACTGAACTAAGAGGCCCAGGGGCCACATCGCTCACCTGAGCAACAATTGCCTTAATTCTGATCAAATTAGCATTACAGTATCAAAATATCTTGACAACTAAGTACAGTAGATCTTGCTGAAAATAATTTGAAAATCTGCCAATTTGTTTCCACCTCTTTATTTTTGGTAGATACCGAGCCCCTTTTGTTGTTGTACCTGTAAGTAGTTTTTTCTCTATTCCTATATAACCCCCTCCTTATTTCGTGGCCCCATTTTTCTCTAGGGAATCCTGGTTTCATCAATCTTAAATCTGCATTACCTGTGCTTTCACACTAAGTACTGAGTTTTGGACCGAAAACTTTCCCAGAATATTTTTAAAGATTTTCTCTATATATTTCTATGTAAAAATTCAAACCGCCATCACGGCCCCGCCCTACCACTAGGGACTGTGATTTTGCAAACTTGAATTTACACTACCCGAGGATGCCTCTACACAAGTTAAAGCTTTTCTGGCCAAATAGTCTTTAACAGAGGATTTTAAAAGATTTTCTCTATATATTCCTATGTCAAACTTGATCCCCCTATTGTGGCCCCACCCTACCCCGGGGACCATGATTTAAACAAACTTGAATCTACACTACCGGAGGATGCTTCCATTTTCATTTGAGCTTTTCGGGCCTAATAGTTTTTGAGAAGAAGATTTTTAAAGATTTCCTCTATATATTCCTATGTAAAACTTGATCCCCCAATTGTGGCCCCACCCTACCCCCGGGGACCATGATTTGAACAAACTTGAATCTACACTACCTGAGGATGCTTCCATTTAAATTTGAGCTTATCTGGCGTAATTGTTTTTGAGAAAAAGATTTTTAAAGATTTTCTCTATATATTCCTACGTAAAAACCCATTCCCCCATTGTGGCACCACCAGGGACTATGCTTTGAAAGCCCAGTGGTTCTTGAGAAGAAGATGAAATTGTGAAAAGTTTACAACGACGACAACAACGACAGACAACGGACAAATTGTGATCAGAAAAGCTCACTTGAGCCTTTGGCTCAGGTGATCAAAAAAAGAATCAAACGTAACTGCATCTTATTATTATACTTAAGATGAATATTTACAAAAAGACTTACCTGTGAGAGCATCGTGGCGGTCCGTAAACCTGTAAACACACACCTTGTTGTTGTACCACGATCCAACCCAGAGACGGTGGGTGTTAACATCATAACTCAGGCTGCACGGTATATCGATATCTTGTGATTTTGTCAGTAGATATGACAGGAAATGACCATCCTTATCTAGCATATGTACAGTGTCGTCTGTAACATCACACACAAGGATATGTGACAACACGTCAGTACATATTCCACGAGGATCTAGTCCTGATCCTGATGGATGCCCTGTGTAGGAGAAACGATGTCTTCCTTCACGATCTGTCACTACTATAGCACCATCAGAATCAGAAACCACGACATCCCCATTGTTGTTCTCTGTTATATAGTTAGGATACCTATACAGTTCTAGTCCTGTGCTGTCGTGCTGTATGGTTAGTGTCTGTTGTCCGCTCTGGTTGAACCGATTTACCTTGCCTGACAATATTTTCTCTCTAAACATCCCGACCAGTAGATCCCTAGTAGACGGGGACCAGTACACGCACCCTGGTAGCCATGTAGAGTCTTTTTTCTCTATAATTGTGGTGGTTGTTTTCATATTCTTTGACAGTTTGTTGATGTTATAATTCCTATCTATATAAAACAGTTCACTCTCACTGGTCACTGTGTGTGATCCTCCATATAAATCCCTACATAAATCATCCACATGATGAAGAGGGAAACCTGTTGTGTCTGCCAAGATGAGATTGTCAGCATCACTGACCCAGAACAAATTTGAAATTACACAGGAAATGTGATAACAGCCGTCAACACCTTGACGTGTGAAAAAGTTAAATAACTCGATGGTAGACATCAGTTTCAGCAGACGCTCATCTCCTTGAAGATGTTTTTTTGTCTCTTTGTAAGGAACTACACTCAGTGATTCCATCACACCAGCAGAGGCTGGATTCATATCTACAAATAAGCATACCAAAAGAGTTAGATGAAACGGATTAATTGAAACCAAAAATCATTTAAGGTATCCGATGTACAATTTAGTCTGAGACCTCGGGATTTTCCGGGATGAGCTCGGTTGATTACGGAGCTTGAAATAAATTTTCAAAACGTTGCAATATTTTTTATCTAAAATAATAAATAATAAAGAATAAACAATTGATGCATAAAGTCAAGCAATACCTTTTTTTCTAAATTTTAAAACGAGTTATTTTAACTTTTACCCCTTACGCTGATTGTTACGTTGTAGCAGCTTTACGTCATTTGCCGTTGCATGACGTTATTTTTTTTCCTGCTGGCGCTCTTCTAATAACGTGAAGGAAAAAACCCCTTATTTATAAAGTTTGCAGTGCACAAGTCACATATTTTGTCGATAAATACTGAGTAGGTCGTTTTAATCATTGTTTCGTAGATATTGTGACAGTGCATAACTTGAATTTGGGTAATCTGGTAATTGTATGGCCCTATTCAATTAGTTCAATTTCGTGTATACCTAATTCCATTATACATACAGAGTGTTTCGGACCTAACATTTGTATAACGGCGTATTTGCTACTAACTATTTTTAATAAGTACCATGCATACGGATTTCGTGATTAAAATGCTTGTATATTACGTTTATTACAATTATTGTGTTTAAACATCTCCTTGTTATTTTCTGTAAATCAAGTTAACAAGAGTCAAATAATGGAATTTCTAATTATTGATTGAACTTTTTTATCGGGATTTCAAACAGATTTCTTCTCTCGCATTTCATATTACATGTATGTGCATGAACGGTACATTTTTCACTCTTGTTCAAATCGCAGGATTTTATATCATTCAAATAATACTATTAGATACTGATTCCGACTGCTTTAAAGTCAATTCGTTTCATTTTGCTGTTTACATTAAAGAGTCGCGTCACCATCCAACGAAATCAAATACTCAACATTTGATTGACAGGTTCAGCCCATGTCCGATGTTATGTGTGGTATTTGTACACAATCTTATCGTGTAAAAAATGCATCCTTATTACAACATCTCAGTGTCATTTATGGTTGATTCATATTTGTTATAACTGTGTAAAGCATGTTAATGTATTGTGCATTCCTCAATTGTACCGATACGGAAACATCGTAGTCAGATCTAGACTTTATCGGCAGTCTCCATTTTAAAACTGACTTAATTTTTGTTGTTGAAAAAGAATACAATTTTGAGTAAAAGATAATACAATGTATATTGTTTTCTACAATTTCAAGGTTTTGAATGAATTCTAATGAAACATTTCACACGGTTCTCGCATGCTTTGTTCGTAACGCTTTACACACCTTATGTGACCCGCAAATCACGATTTGGTTGTATTAGTAACAATATTTTTGTGCAAACATTTTGCTGAATGAAAAAAAACCCTCAACAATTTAGATTTTTAATTCTAAAATTATCAGTTCTGAATCGTAAAGGAATAGAAAACAGAAATATTACCAGGTTATGGCAATATGTGTTGGATTATGAATGTGACGGCAGACGTGGGGGGGGGGGGGGGGGAATCTCGTGACGACGTCATGATCATTATAAAAAAATTCTCAAAAATAAAAAAAAGATATTGATAAAGGTAATCAATTTATTTCAAAACTTTATTTTTATTAAAATATGTTGGCAATTTTTATTTGGTAAATATTATTAATGATTACACATGTTTTCGTCAAAGAAAAGTAGTATTTTACCGTGCGTGATTTGTAGCGCTAGAGTTACTTCCCCATAGTGTTTTGGCGGGGAAAAAATCTATTTTTAGAAACTACATACCCTTACCTATCAAACAAGAACATAGAATATATACCTTACCAGGCATCATTTTTTGGTCAATTGTACATCGGATACCTTAAAATAATTGTAACAGCAATCTATGTGATTCTCTATTCTCAATGTACAACCATGGACTTTGAGCAATGTATCACACAGTAATATTATATATTATTTTTATAACATGTTTTAATAAGCTTTCTCGTTATGTCATGAAATAATAAATGAGATAATTTCATACCTATACCCTGAATATTGCTGAATCATACCACAAAAATTACATTGCCCCTCCGGAAACAGTTATATTTAACAGGAAATAGTTATATTGCCCTTCCGAAACTGTTATATCACCCTCGCGTGCAATAATTTTGCACATTTCTAACGTCGGGTTTGAAGTTAAGCTAAGCAAACGTAAACACTTTCTAGAAAATCAAAATGTCAAATCAGCGTCTGCTATTGAGATTCTCTTAATTAATACTTTAATTGTTTCATTTGAAAAATAACCATTTTTATTGAAAGCACTGACATTTTACGAAAAATAGTACATTAATCTGTAATATATGAAGATGTGTTACATGTTATACCATAATATTTTTAATGATGTAAATGTATTCTTAAACTGATTTTGAGGTGTTTTTTTTAATGTTATATAACTCATTTTAAATATAATGATCATGTTTGAATTACACCAACATCAGCCACTACTTGTACAATATAAAGTGTGTATTGTTTACGTAGGGCAGCTAAATATTGTGTCATATGCAGTTGTTATTTTCGTCAGTCAATCTAATAGCAAACAATATTGAATATAATTTTTTCATATTGTATATTCTGCAATGCAAAAGTGATAGCCAATGAAAACGAAAATTGAATCACAGCGAAAATTACTGGAAATATGGTATCTGTAGCAAATCATGAATATAACGTATATGTATAAATTACATATCATTATTTGCAATATAATAATGAATCAGACATACCTGACAGAGTGTCATGACGGGCTATATACCTGTATACACACAGCTTGGTGTTGTATACTGATCCAACCCAGAGACGGTGAGTGTTGGTATGATAACTAAGGCTGTGTGGTGTAAATATCCCCGGTGGTCTTATCAGTAGATGTGACAAGAAGTGCCCATCCTTATCCAGCATTTGTACACTTTTGGTTCTATGATCGCAGACCAAGATATGTGACAGCGCGTCAGTACAGATTCCACGCGTTAATAGAAGTGATCCTGGTGGATGTCCTGTGTAGGAGTAACGATGTCTTCCTTCACGCTCTGTCACCACTAGAGTACCACACTCAGAAATAGACTCAGCGTCAGAAACGACGACATCCCCGTTATTATTTTCTGTTAAACAAATAAGGTTATTGTACTTGCTGAGTCCATTGTCTAGAAGGTATAGGTCTTCAAATCATAACCTGCAAGTTCAATGAAAAAGAAAGTGTTATGTCAAGCAAAGTCAATTATATAAACATTCTTTCAAAACTATTTGGTAGATATATATTACTTTAAAGTAAACATTTTGGTTTTCTTCATAGATAAATGATGGTTCATTATAGAATGCTAAGCAGGGGAAAAATACCCCACGAAATGATTGTGTAGAAAAAAGGGTAAGAGAGGCAGATATACAGACAAAGAAGAAACTTTGTCTGCTAAAAATGTATGATTTCTGAGCATCTATGACCATGTACTAGCTATAGAGTTATCCTAAAATGTAAGCTAGGAAAGATCTCACCACCGTGTTCTTCAGGGGCCTGTTTCACAAAGCATACTTAGGACTAAGTTATATCTTAGGAAAGAACGTTTTCCTAAGTTCATTACTTATCCGTTTTACTATTCTTGTCTTATCTTATGAAATATTTTTGTAAAATTGAGAGTTGCTGTACTTGAAGGCTTATGAGTGTTGCTAAAATTCATGAAATGGTTTTTAATGATTATCATTAGTTAGAGGGGTGTCTCTTGTTGAAATTGATATGCAATATGTAGGCCCCTTATGTTAGGTACATGAGAATCAGAAGTAAAATGCGAAACCTGCGGCTTTGACTGTTGTGCTGACTTTACACAGTGAAATTGCAAGTTACAGACGGGAGGTAAAATAACACGAAAAGTAGGTGGATGGGACATTGTAAACTATACACCGGTAAGTTTCTGACATGTGATAGTGCATCATGCACGCGGTACGGAAGGTCAACCCTCTGCAGGGAATTAGCTGGGGGAGGTCTAAAAAGCTGAAAAATCATGAAAAATTAGCAAAATATGAAAGGGTCAAAATCTAATAAAAACCAGTATGTAGAGAATTTTACAGGTTTTGATTAGCAATTTTCTTCAGAAATTTGTGATTGGCCTTATAAAGAGTGAATTAAAGGTATTTGTGCTTAATGGGAACTGAGGAAATTCTAGTTACAGAGTTCCGAAGACATGCATCCCTTGGCTATAATGAATTGGATAAAAAAACTGTCCCCTGCCACCTTAACTGAAAACTTTAGAACTATCAAAATATATATTTCTTCAATCAACATCTCTCGTGTAGACTTTAATTTTAACATTTTTTTTAGATTATCTGGTCGCACGCGCAGATGGGTAGCGGGTATTGTTGTAGCTAGTGCACTGATGATAATGAAATTAGTCATTCCCGAGAATCACTGATATCTTAGCAGTTTGATAAAAACAGGTCTGGAATAAATACTAAGTAAAACTCAATTACAGAATGACTGGATGATTTGTCCTATTCCTGCACCAAATAAGCTTTTCCTTTACGAAAGAAATTTGAGGTGTTTTCTCTGCGGTGGGGTGAGGGGTTCTTTATTTCAGTTTTTGTTGGAGGGATAGGAGTGACCGGCAGGTGGTTTAGGTATGTCGATGTTAAATCATCCATGGGATTGCTGTTTCATTAAGAAATTATTGCCTTTTATCCTCGTTTGCTCTATCAGCCAAGATCGATGCATTTATTTTGTGAAAAAAAACATTCTTTAAATATCAACCATTACAAGAAAACACGCGTTACATTAAACTTAGTTTAAAAGTTCAACACCTTTTCATTCTAAATCTTACTTATCACTGCATGTGAGTTTTTTATTCCATTTTGGAGAATACCGTATATTGCGATCTCTCAAATTACACTCTATTGACACGTTTTATTAAGGTCTTCCGTTTCCAACGGTAGACCTTATTGTTATTGCTTTGTTTCTTTTTCCCTTTTATTTTTTTTTTCTTACACTTTTTTGTACAAGCGATTTTTTGAAAACGACTTGACCGATTTTCGTGACAATTTCAGATCTTGTAGGTATTGATAAAAACCTTAATATATATAATTTTTCATTTTAATGACGTCATTTCCGTTCGGGAGATATTGACGTTCTAGTGATTTTTAGAGGGTCATTTTGTCCTGCTATCTCCTCCTAAACGAAATAAGATATTGAATTTAAATTTTCAGGGATTGTAGACAAAAGATTGTAGATGTGTTTAAAGGCATTTGTGGTTGTCTGGCTTCAAAGGCGTCGAAGCTCGCCTGGACCCGAAAATCGAGTTTAAAAAAACGACGTAATTTTTAATGGTTTTCGTTCTTTTACGAATTAAACTATATATTATAAAAATTTTATTATGCGTTACGTATTCTGGGGTTTTAAGGGTCCAAAAGTCCAAAACTTCGATCGAATATATCTCAAAAAGGACAAATATTTTGAAAAGCAATATAGAATAAAAGATGCTTAGAATGATGTTTTAAACAATATTCAATCATAAAATTTTCGTTATCTGGCCCCAATAAGGAGATTAGGGGTCGGCCCCTAAAACGTCATATCCAAGATTGCTCAAAAACGGCAAAGAAATTCTAAACACTTGTTGACTAAAATATGTTTAATATCAAAAGAACTTTCGTATGATGCCAAGAAAAAAGGGTTGGTCCTTCAATTTAGGGACCAAAAGGGCTTTAAAGTCTTTCTTCCATAGCACTTTACTGAAAAATATTTTGTTATATGTTTAGGAAGCAAAAATTTTCATCTCACATTTATTTAACAACATATCATAATTATTTTATCATGTGTTCCGTATTAAGGGGTTTTAATGGGTTTTAAGGGGCCAGAAGTACAAAACTTTGATAACATACCTCAAACAGAACAAATATTTTAAAAAGCATTATTTTGAAAATCAATATAGAATAAAATGCTGAGAATGATGTTCCTAACAAAATTCAACCATCAATAATTTTTGTTGTTGCCCTAATAAGGAGATAAAGGGTCAAGTATCAAAGTCAAGGTCAAATAACCTTCAAAAAATCGCACGGAAGACCTCCTCGTTGCTCGCAACGAGATCGTATCTAGTTTTTTTTTTTCTAATTTGTTTCTAGGTGAATAAGGGAATGAGTTTTTACGTTTACTTAGAAAGTTTACATTCGTGACAAATTGAAAAGAATTTACATGATCGATATACTAGTAAGTTAGGAATTAACGAAATGATTTAAAAAGTGGCTTACAATGTATCTTAAGATAAGATTTAGTCAACGGCGTAACGTTAAGAAAGTTTTGTGAAACAGCTATGACAAATCTTAGGAACTTCCTAAGTTATAACTTAGGCATATCTTAAGTTTTATCTTAGGAAACATCTTAGGAAATCTTTGTGAAACATTATCTGTTTAACATTTAATTCTTTCTTTCTTTTTGTCCTTATCTCTTTCTTAAAATTGCTTTAAAAATTATCCCTTCTCTCTTTTAGGCATTCTCTCTTTTTTATTTATGTTTTTATTTATGTCTTTCACAGCTTTCTTACAACTACATTAATTTTCTTTTGGAATTTCAACATTTTTTTTACATTCTAAATACATGCAAAAATAGATATATGATAATTCACAATGGTGTGAAAGTTTGTTGGTTTTTTGTTTTGTTTTGGTTTTTTTGTTGTTTTTTTAGGTCTTTCCACCTTTCAGGTGAAAGACCTTTTGTTTTTCTTATGTTTTTTATTAGGGTCTTCCGTTTCCAACGGAAGACCCTCTTGTTATTCTACGGTTTCTTTTTTAGGGTCTTCCGTTTCCAACGGAAGACCCTCTTGTTATTCTACGGTTTCTTTTTCTTTATTATTCTTTTTTTTCTTTTTCTGACTTTTTTGGAGCGCTATTTCTCAAAAACTATCCAACTGATTCGCACCAAATTTTTAGGACGGATAAAACATGATCGGCGCTACATATTATAAAATTTTTAAATGATGACGTCACTTCCGGTTTCAGATATTGACGATTTTGTAAATTTTTAAGGGGCATTTTGTCCACGCATCTCCTCCGA